>NC_142880.1:67608863-67760378 GCF_051225735.1 Oryctolagus cuniculus | reverse complement strand
CGATAATAAAGGCAAACTAAATTAGAAATCAGAAGACCTGGCATCTAGTATAGGTTGAGAATCCTTGAGCTAAAATGCTTGGGAACAGAAATATTTCTTATTCGGAAATATTTACATATACATAATAAATTATCTTGTGGCTAGCACTCACGTCTAAACATAAAATTCATTTATGCTTCATGCATACCTTGTGCACAGCCTTTCATACCTTATTTTTAATAAGTTTATTCGTAAAGCAGTTTCATGGTGTGGAATTTTCCACTGTGACAACATGTTGGCATTCAGAAAGTTTCAGATTTTGAAGCAATTTGGATGTCATGATTGGATTATCGATGCTCAACCTGTACTACCTCTGAGTGAATTAATTTATGATGCTGTGAGCATAATTTTTCCTTTGGTAAAAAAATCAATGAGGTAGCAATTTATATCTAAGGCGTTTTTTATTTGAGAAATTCTATGAAGATAAAACAGATGAATTATAGCTAAGGATTTAAAAAAGAGGCTTGTGATCTAGCCACATACCTCTCTTCTTTATTTTGTATATCCAGAAAGATGGCAATATATCCTGCATGGAAATTTTCCAGGAAAACATATGATTTTTCCTATTTTCATCCACACAAAGATGTTTGTAAAATAAAAATCACTCTCAGATGTTATCGAAAATCCACATCTATGTTTATATTGCTGCTAATCAGGTTAGGATATAAATATCCAATTATAAAATTCCACAGTCCTCATAATCTGGGGATGTAATTTCATTTCCAATGGAAGTATTAAAAGGTACAGCCAGTAAGGCATAAAAACATGTTCACTGATGTTGTATCATTGACTAAATCATTAAGCTTGACTATTCTGCTTCTTTCTCAATATACATTTGTAGCAGGAGTTGATTAGTTTTCTACTAAGAAATACCTACTTATTAAATTACATCTCATTCACCAAGACTCCTTATTTATCTTAGTACCTTTTAATGGAAAAGTAAATGAAACATTATTGCATAAATGCTTAGAGAGATGACAGTAATCCTATTCTAAATTAAATAAAGGGAAGGTTAAATAAATATTATAATCTTTCAGAAACTACAGTGTGAGCCTTAAAATTATAAATCTCCCACATACTTTTTAAGTTATGAAAGATTTAGTAGTGTAATCTTTTCTGCTGTTTTGTTTTTTAAAAGTTAGTATGTTGTCATTCAGATCTTAATATCACATTAATTTTTAACATAGCCTAATTTTCTATTTCAATAATGCATTTTTAAAATATGTATTTGAAAGAGCTAGAGAGAGAGAGAGGGAGGGATCTTCCATCTACTGTTTCACTCCCCCAAGTGGCCACAAAGGCCAGCGCTGAGCCGAGCCAAACCAGGAGTTTCATCTGGGTCTCACACTTGGGTGGCAGAGGCCCACATATTTGAGCCATCTTCTGCTGCTTTTCTCAGGCCATTAGCAGGGAACTGGATCAGAAGTGAAGCATCCATGACACACACCAGTGCCCACAGGAGATGAAAACCTCACAGGCAGAGGCTTTGCCCACTATATCACATAGGAAGTGATACTGTTTCAATTTTATGTTGTAATTTGAGGGTCTTCACACATTTGCACTCACACATTTCTTTTGCTTGGTGAGAAAGTTAAAAAATCCCAAACAAGTAGTAGTAAACTTCGCTTAGCCACATTTCAATGAGCTCCATTGTTCCCATGGTTATGCCAAAAAAATTAAACTTATCTCTGACTCATAGACAAGCTGAGAAACATGATATCTGATCTAATGATTGAAACAGAGCTATGTGTACCTGATGAGCAAGAGAAAACCAATGATTCAAATAAACTCTAAACAGTTAAACTTGGAGCTTGTATTTGTGTTAGAAATATGAATGTTAGATTTGATCTTCATTTTAAAAACTCTGCTTCCCAAATCTGATGTTGATCATTTCTGCAAGATAAGTGGCAGCTTTGGACCCTGGATACCATGACTCAAATAGGACAGGAGACTCAGGTAGTAGACAAAACACAACCTCACCCTCCTGGGAAACTGTGACGTGGAGGCGATCTGCCACCAGCAGAATTTTAGAGAAGGAAATGCTCATTCCCTAGGCCTCTTCATTCCTCTCAGTTAGCTTCTGCCAGTCTCTCCTGCCAGCATCTGGCTTCGCTGAGGTTAGATGCTTAGGCCTTGATCTCCCTGGATGAATCTCCATGCCTTGCTTTTGCTCTTTTCGTGTCCCCTTCCAAAATACCAAAAACCTATACAGCTGGAGGTAGCAAAACCACATCATCCCATTCTCATGGAGCTGACAGATAATCGTGAGGAAGACAAATACTAATAAAACAATTATACAGATAAACACAGACTCCTCCTAGGGCTAATGGTCTCCAAGGAGACATTCATGGTGCCAAGAGAGCATGTAAAACTCAGTAACAAGTGGTCAGTGGAGGCCATCCTAGAAAAAATGATAAGTGGGCTGAGAGTCATGATGTAAGGGATCACAATGGGAAGCAAAGGTTGAGTTGCGGATCTGAAAACTGTTAAATGTGTCTACTGCCAAAAAGAAGCATTGTGAACCGATGCTGGAAAATGGAGACATGGCTAGACCTGTGGTTTGGGGACGGGGGAAATAAAGATTTATTCCAAGAACACTGCAAGTAATGAATGAAATAGTGAGGTCTGAGTTTATGAAAAATTCACTCTGGTCAAATGTGGTCAACAGAGAGGGTGGGGGAGGACAAAATCTAGCCAGCCTGCTTATGTAGCACAGCTTGCTTATCTCAGCCCCCAACCCCCTACTGCCAGGGACACTGCTGTGTCCCCAGTGAGGCCAGCCTTTCACTCAATAGGCTGCTCTTAGCAATCTCCTCTGCCCCTTCGTTTTCTTTACTGGTGAAGATGGAAAGTGCCCATCCTTGGAATGGAAGCATATCTAAGATTTTAAGAGACTCAAAGAATCTTGAATGTCTCAGTCACAAGACATAATTTACAGTGGGATGTCAGTCCATTTAGAACCTTAAGATATATTTGGGAACATGGAAGCCTTTTTTGTGCCTTTAAAATTAAATTAGGTAAGCGTCTAGAAGGCCATTTGAAGAAAACACACCAAAGCCCTAAAAACGCCCATTGGTCTTCATTGAATAATATTGAGATAGCTATTGTCTTACTGATAGGAATTCAAATAATAATCAGTAATAACACACATAACCTTCATTACTAAATATCTGGTTTCATTCTAAAATTCCCCATTAATTCATTTACTATTAACTTTTAAAAACAGTCATCATTGCTTTTGGGTTGATCAATGATGTTTACGGATTTACCACCATGTAGATAAAAATGTAAATCTATCATACAGACTTGTTTAAATCAGTCATAGGTCTATGTAAATAGGAGGTACAGCCTTTGCCATGTTGAACAAGCACTCCTAAAGGTAAACCATGTGCATAATTAAGGTCCATTCCATGCCTATGATGGCTCTACACTATGAGAAGCAAGGTACATAACCAATTACACTAAAAATTCACATGAAAAGCCTTTTTTGAGTTAGAGTAATATGCTTACTTGGTTGGTAAAGGTAAAACCAAGATTTGACATTTTAAATCATTTACATATCTAGAAAATTTAATATCCTACTTAACTCCATATATTAGTAGCATGGGCTGTCATAACAAAATATCATATACTGGGTGAAATAAAGAAAAACATTTATTTCTCATAGTTCTGGAGGCTGGGAAATCCAAGATGCTGGCAGACTCAGTTCCTGGTGAGGGCTCTCCTCTAGGTTTGCAGGAGGCCACATCTCATTGTGGCATCACATGGTAGACAGAGAGAACTCCAGTGTCTTTTTTCCTCTTATAAGATTACCAGCCCTATAGGATTAGTTCTCCATCCCTATAACCTAATTTAATCTTAATCACTTTCTGACATGCTCTAATTCCAAATATAATCACATTAGCAGTTAGGGTTTCAATATATGAATTGGGGCAGAGACACAAACATTCAGTCTAGAACACATGGCTAGAAAATGATGAGCCAAGATTTAAAACATGACCTCAAAATCCCAGGCTGGGTCTATTTCTCACAAGGTCCTTCTCAAAGTGGGAGTGTAGTTTGAACTTCACAAGCTAGAACATCAGCATTAGTGGGTTAAGTCAATGGGACTTATTTATTAAATCTCTAACTCAGCTACCAAATACAAAGAAATAGTCATTTGTTACACTGTGTTACCACCATGCTCTTTGATCCTTCCACTTATTGTTAACCACCTTTGCCCTGCTTATAGACTCTTAATATAGGAAACTGGTTGAAATTTTTCATAACTGCACTACAAATTTCCATTTTCTATTTCATGCTAGGGTATAAGTTTAATAAAAACAGGTAACTGAAGCACAAGTAATAACTGAAATTTAGCTTTTGAAACTGGGACAAGCAGATGATTCATGACTACGCTGCATATAGTAAAAAGACTAATTCTGTTACTGCCAGAAAACAGGTACTTGGTGGTGTAACTTCAATAGCTTCTGAGTTTAACACCATTTCCTTTCAAGTTAGACTCTACCGAAGAGGCTGAAAGTAAAGCCCTCTCCTTTTAGCAGAAATTTTCATTCACTTAGTCTGAACAAATAAGAGTTGAAACTTGTATTAAAATATAAAATCCTTAAAATTATCCTGAAACCAACATAAAACTTCAAAGCAAATTTTAAAAATATAAATGTACTTTATATTTATAATACTATGTAAGTATATGGAAATTAATTTCAAAAATAAAAATTTCTAAATTCACTTTTGTAAATCTTTGAGTAGAAGAGATTATAAATCTCACATTTATCCTTCACTATCTTCAGAAAAGTACGTGAAGAGTTGACAAACTCAAAGAGCTGCTTTGAGTTTAAATATATTGGTTTTAAATGTGATACAGAGCTCCATGAGAAAGTTGTTTTAAAATAAATGCTTATATTTTTCCACAATATGAAAGACAAATATATTTTGGGTCAGCTAAAGCATTTAGTGGGGAAGATTACATTTCCTAGCATCTTTGTTACTGTTGTCACTGCTGAATTTTTTACATGGATTATATGTAGCATTAGTTGCAGTAAGTATTCCTATATACCACAAATTTATATTTAAATATACAGATATAGAAGTATAAATTTGTGTATACACAAATATATTCATACGTGTATACATAATCACACAGGACCTAGGACCTGAGAAAAGCATGTGCTTTTATTTTAAATTTTTTTAATTTTTTAACCTTTATTCAGTAAATATAAATTTCCAAAGTACAGTTTATGGATTACAACGGCTCCCCCCACCATAACTTCCCTCCCACCAGCACCCCTCCCATCTCCCGCTCCCTCTCCCATTCCATTCACATCAAGATTCATTTTCAATTATCTTTATATACAGAAGATCGATTTAGTATATATTAAGTAGAGATTTCATCAGTTTTACCCACACAGAAACACAAAGTGTAAAATTTTTAAAATTTTTACTTTTTAAATTTTATTTTTTAAAAGATTTATTTATTTATTTGGAAGACGATGACAGAGAGACAGGGGATTGTAAGCAGAGAGCGAGAGAGAAACAGAATCTTCCATCTGCTGGTTCATTCCCCAAATTCCCACAAAGGCCAGGGCTCGTCCAGGAGCCTGGAACTCCATCTGGGTATCCTGTGGGGTGTTAGGGGCCAAAGCACTTGGGCCATATTCTGCTGCCTTCACTGGCTTATTAGCAGGGAGCTGGATCCGGACTCAAACCAACACTCTGGTGTGGGACGCTGTCATCAAAAGCAGAGGATTAGCTGACTGCACCACAACACCAATCCCTTTACTTTTGCTAAAGGCAACTGTTTTTGACAACAATCAACAGATAATCATGTATGACAAGCTTGCAGTCACACATAAAGCAACGAATGAAAGGCTCAACTCATCATTGAAATTACTGGGCAGATGAGATATTGTCCCTCCACTTCCCTCCTGTGCCCAGCAAATCTTTTACTGACAAGTTAGCATGAGCTGTACAAATGGAGATTCACTTCATGGGCCAACCTATTGAAGAGGCTGAGCACAGATCTAAGTAATCTTTCGGCAATAAAGAGTAGAAATGCCTTCCACAAGAGAAATTATTCCCACAACTCTATCCATTTGCCCTGAAAAAAGCTTGGTAGCAGTTAACTCTAAGAAGCATGGAAGGGGATTTTCCTAGAACAAGCAGGAGAATGAAATAAACTTTTAGCCTATGTTTCCAAGACAGACAGATAATAAATAAATAAAAAATGGTTTCATTGTCTAATCAATTTCAAAACTGCTAATGACATTAAATCTCCAAACCAGAAAAACACTCATGGCTAGTTGTTTCTAAGCAGAACATCTACTTTATACCCTGCACCACAATAAATACATTAGATCTAGCACACCTAAGACACAAAATGGGTATCTTTTAGAGAAAAATGGCTGTTTCTTTGTGTTTGCTAGCTGGGCTAGAGGTTTGACTTAGCTCACAAATGTTGAAATACATTTTCCTTTGTTATCACATTTGATCCTGGAAATATCCCCGTGGAATAAGGTTAGATATTTATGTATTACAATCACCGCTTTTGCAATAAGAAACTAAGGCAGAGAGATCCAGGATCACACACTAGTAAGTAGTTTGCTTGAATTACCAATGCCATCTTTGGTGTCTTTGGTGAATTTTTGTTCTTAAGCTTTATGTATTTATTTCTTTGAATAGCAGAGTGACAGTGAGGGTGAACACACCCACACACATCCCCCAACACACACACACAGAGAAAGAGAGAGAGAGAGCATGCACACTCAATAGAGAGGTATTTTCCACCTGCTTGTTCAATACCCAACTGGATCAGGTGGAAGCCAGAAGCCAAGAACTCCACGCAGGTCTCCACATGGGGAGCAAGAGCTCAAGTTACTTGGGCCATCATCTGCTGCCTCCCAGGTGCATCCAGCAGGATGCTGGATACGAAAAAGAGGCAGGAGTCTATTCTAGACCCTTCACTATGGGATGCATGTGTCCCAAGAGGCGATTTAACCTGCTGTGCCATGATACCTGCCCCACCGTTTTGTTTTTTAAGTTAAGGGAAGAAGAAATAGAGGCAATAAGCTTAGAAAAAAAATGCAAGATTTTTGATGTTACATGGATTTCAGTATTTTACCAGGTATAGAAAATATCAAAAGATAACAACAATATATCCAATAGGTAAATAGAAACACTAAGAAAAATAAAACTATATTTAATATAGAAGTAGTGTGCTTTGTCTTCATGAAAGTAAATATACATCTGAATAGCCAGCAATGGCTAACAGAGGTCTGATTATACTGGCTAATGTCGCTCCTCCGCGACCGGAGGAGAGGCACCGGACCGGACGCTGTTATTCCCTTGCTATCGGTTTTTTCTACAGTAAAGCAAGCACAAGTAAAGAGAAGAACGAAATAACGAGCTCCCCAGCGAACTCTCCACCAACTCTCCACCCCCGAACTTTCCACCAGCCCTGAGACAGTAGTTGTCCCAGAGAGTGCAGTTGAGTCCCCTTTTATAGTCTTCTCCCACCAATCCGTGCTCCGCTGCCCGCGTGCTGAGCACGCCGCTTTCTTCCAATCAGACGTTGGGTCAGCTCCTGCAGCTCATTAGTCAAATTGATGAAGCAGCCGAAGCTGCTGTGTAGAACTTGTTTACTCCCTCTCAGCGCCATGTTGTGGGAGCCGGGCCCTGCTTCCCACAGGTTAATGCATCCCACTTCCCCAGACTTTGAAACATGGGAAGTCAAATAACTGCTTTGAACCTCAGTGTTCCTCCTATAAAACTAGAATAGTAACACCTAGTTCACAGGACAGTAGTGATGAATAAATTATTTATGTAAATCACCTGAAACACTACTGGTACATAAAGTTTTAAATAAACATTATTTTTAATCATTGCTATCATGTGTAACATAATTTTTAATAGGGCAAGACACAAAGGATGATTCAACTTGAGTAAGAAATCCTACACAGTTTGGTACATATTTTCAAGCTCTAAAAAACAAAATCCTTTTACCACGCAACTGCCTATAAACCACACACACATCTGTCCTCACCACCCAGAGACAGGTTCTGAGGCAGGGAAAGCAAAGAGGCACTAGGTTGAGAGCCACAGGGAAGCTGAAGGAGAACAAGATTATCACAGCCTTCCTGCAGCTATCACCGAACAAATGAGCAAAGCCGCTGATGACTGCCTTTCTGCTCCCCGGGGAGAGCAGTCACATCGCAACTAATGATCCAGTTCCCAAATAGGAAAGAATGAAAAGGAGGGAAATCTTTATTAAAAATCCCTGGAACATAAATTAAATACTCTCCCACCTCTTTCCCTCTTAAACCCCCAGCAGGTGTCCTTTACACAGTGGCCCGTGCAGTTCTGCTGTTAACAAGATGCAACTCTCCCTCCCTGGACCCTGGGATTTTTCCATCTGCAAGGATTAAGTTGCCTTTGATTTCATGCAATATCTATCTTATAGACAGACATGTAGTTTGTTTACCACTGACTTTGGAAATAAGCAACTCCAATAATTTGAGACTTTAAAGACCATCTGACATAGTTTTGCAAAAGACAATACCTTTAAAGGACCAAAGAGGTAAGAGGAATGAATAAAGTGTTCAGGTGGAACCTAGTTTACTTTGTTGCTTTTTTTTTTTTTTTTTTTTTTTTGACAGGCAGAGTGGACAGTGAGAGAGAGAGAGAGACAGAGAGAAAGGTCTTCCTTTGCCGTTGGTTCACCCTCCAATGACCGCCATGGCTGGGGCACTGCGGCCAGTGCACCATGCTGATCTGAAGGCAGGAGCCAGGTGCTTCTCCTGGTCTCCCATGAAGGTGCAGGGCCCAAGCACTTGGGCCATCCTCCACTGCACTCCCGGGCCACAGCAGAGATCTAGACTGCAAGAGGGGCAACCGTGACAGAATCAAGCGCCCGGACCGGGACTAGAACCTGGGGTGCCGGCGCTGCAGGTGGAGGATTAGCCTATTGAGCCATGGCGCCGGCCTTTTTTTTTTTTTTTTTTTTAGCATTTTTAATCACTCAAAATGTTAGATCAACTGTTGCCTGAACTTTCCATTATTCAACAGAAGCTCGAAATACTTTCTTAATTCAAGTTGGCAATGAGTTTTTTAAAAAATTAAGCACCATACCCATATGCAAACTTACCTATGAATTTTCAGGTGGAAGCTCTGATCTCATCCAGTGATTTTAAACTCTGCCTTAAAGAAAAAAAAATAAAGAACACTTGAGAGCTTTAAAAATAGCTCTGCCTTCTTCCTCCTCCAATGGAAACTCTGATTTAATTGGTCAAGGGTAAGATGATTCTAATATGCAACCAGAACTGAAGATCAATAATCCGATCTTATTTATTAATTCTAAAAGTGAGGGAACTGTGGTCCACAGAGTAAAGCATCATGCAGCTATCAGGAGAAAACAAAACAGACTCACATTGCTTGACTTCTTAAACTAACAGACTGTCAGCAAAACTCTAGTATCAATGTTATTCTTTTACAATATATTAGAGTTTTGGATTATATATGCATAAATATCTAATATATATATAAACTATATAATATGTGTATATATATATTCATTCCCTGGCACAAGTCATAAATGTTCTTTTTTTTATGCTAGCATCCTTTTTCCCTAAATGACCATCAGGAACCATTTATCATTTACATTGGATTGTACATTCCATGAAGCCCAAGGACTTGTACCTCAGTAAATACTTGGTCAATGAATGACTTTGTGAACTTTTCAGAGTTCTATTCCCATATAAATTGGGAATAAAGCAGCAGAAAAGTTCAAGCATCAACCTCAGTGAATATAGCCAATTTAGAAGAAACAAATAATGATGTCTCAGCTATCCAAGGGGAAGAATCCATTAGATCTCTGTTGAGTAAGAGGTATGAATAATAACTGATGAAGCAGTAGACCTGCGGTCACAAAGACTCACCTCACAAGATTTTAAGTTTTCTTTCCCTTGTCACAGCACAGAAAGAAAAGACAATTCTATTCGTGTCAGTCTCACTGCCACATGAACTCAGTGGATTTATTTTCCCTGGCTCTGAATCCTTGCCAATACAAATAGACATAGCTGAAATATCCTGTCTGATTTCTTGACTGCACGGGACAGAGAATTGCTGGTTTAACTTGTCTGTGTGCACTTGAAAAGTTCCTCTTCCCACACTGTAGGGATGGCTGTCCTCAAAAATGGAATATAGCATTACAAGTGTTACATTTACATCTCAAAAGATCTGATGACTAATAGTAGCTTCCTTTCATCCTGTAAAAATATTGGCAAGATCCTGCCCATTGCATCAGAATAAGACAAGTTATTGATCATTTGGTTTATTATATAAAAAAAGAACTTTGCTCTAACAACCAATGCAATCCAAGCATCTCTTTCCTTCAAAATATATTTGTAAAATAATAAATCTAGTCATATCAATCATGAACATAAAAAATTCTGAAACTATCTGGTCTCAGAAAAAGTACAAGATTCCTGATATGATCTATGAACTCTGCCTACTTGTCCAGCCTCATTTCCCTTCACCTGTCCGCAAACATCCTCTGGTCCAGCTCCTTCAGACCACTTCCTGATTTTCTAACATACCATCATCTCTTGCATCTTCATGTTTATGGGCTATCCCGTTCCCTTTTTCTCTGTACTCCGGCCCCTTGCAGAACTTCCAAGAATCAGCTCAATTGTGTATCTAATGGGAAGGCCTCCATGACTCCTTCAGACAGTCTCTGCTGCTTCTACCTCTCCTGCCTCCCGTTGGATTACATTATGAAAACAGGTGCTTCTAAAATGTGTGCTCCCAAATCCGAGGTCTGCTCTTTAAATCACTTCCCCAGAGCACTCGATATGGAACACAGATTTGCTGAGATCAAATAACTGCTTCTACTGCTCCCTTACCACTTCTGTTTATATATATGCATTTTACATATATATATATATATGCAAATATGGCTTTCCTAGGCAGTTCTGCCTACTGAAGCAACCATGGTTTCTACCCACAATGAGCCTATTAGTGTTTCTAGCTGTTTTGCTACAAATGTCTGGCTATTGGGAAAGTGAATCTATGAGACCTCTATAAGAAAAGAACTATCACCAGAAACAATATCAAAATACATTAAAAGCAAGCCAACAAATGCAAACTTGCTTCCTTCTCCAAAGCAAATTGAGCTCCAGGCAGACTTTCCTTATTCAGCAGAGTGCAAGACACAAAAGCAAATGTTGATTGAATGGAAGTACATTTTTCAAGTCAAAAGATGCTGCTATAGGCAGTCTCCCTTGATATCTGCAATCTATGATTTAAATGAAAAATCAAGAATATCTTCAGAAAATTTATCAACAGAGACAGATATAATAGAAAAGTGTAGTCATACCAAGTTTTGAAATTTAAAAAATCAAACAAAACAATGATTACTGGCACTTTTCCTAGCAGAAACACATACTCATACTGTTCTTATGTTGTATAAAGCTAGCTGCAGATGCCCTTAGAATGATGCTGTTAGAGCAGCATATTTTCTCGTAACATCATTGCTAGTACTTTAGAGCTTGACGGTGGCACAACTCCATCAATCTGACCCCTGATTGATTCATTTTTCTATTTGTTGCACATTAAAAGATATTATAGCTCTTTCATAAGGTACATTAGCAATGATGCTGCTTTCTGAAACTTGTATCATCAAGCCAACTCTCTTTCATTCTGAAAGCATGCAAGAAATGTTATCAAAAATAAATATATCAATTACTAATTAGTAAATGTCCACTATAAATCCATTGTCCAGCACATGGCTAAATACTATAAAGAACTGAAAAAAGTTCAACATGGAGCTTTTTGATGAAATTTTTATGTGAGGCTTTGTACATTAGGTTCTTTCTGATTTGAAAATTATACTTTGATTTTCTCAAGAAGTGCTCTTGGAGGGCTCACCATCTGCAAGATACCGTAGGTAGGAGGCTTAGGTGACTGTAGGTATAGATCCTGAATTCAGGCCACATACAGTAAAACAATACATGAGAAACATAAGCAAGAAAGTGTGAGAATCTTAAAAAAATATGCCAGTGAAGTGCTGTGGGAAAGAAAAGGGTAAGGGTCAGAGCAAACACTGTGAAGTTTGATACTGCAGCCTCCAGAGGTAAGTAGCACAAGAAAAGTTAAACAGGAGAGAGAAAAGTCACAGTAGAGGGAGCAACATGAACAAAGTTGTTCTATGGAACACATGGAATATGGTGAGAGCAAAGGGGTAGTTGAGTTTAAAGATCAATAAACAATAGAAATGAAAAGATAGGTTAGGCTATGTCACAGGCTTTGAAGGAATCTAAAAATTAATCCCTCGGCAATAAAATGATTTTTGAGACAGTGTTCAGAAGGATGATTATTTAAGATTAAGTTGGCAATAGTGAGATAGAACTAAAAGGAGATAAATAAAGGCTCCTGGGGCTGTTGCTTATGCTCTAACCCAGGTAGATGAGCTGGAAAGAGTACAGAGCCCTCTGGTTAATATTTACAGCCACTGTCAGGTAGAAATCTATTAACTGCTTGTGGTTTCTTAATACACAAAGCTTTGCCTCAAATACATCATTATGAAGTCTCTGATTCCTGGCACTAGGCATTCTTCATGCCTTGCATATGCACATAACTATTCTATATGTTACAAGATAGCACCAGAGTATGTGTGTGTATGTGTGTGTGTGTATGTGCCACTTCCAAAGAACACCAGCTTGTAGTATAGTTTCTATATTCTGTGCAGCACCTGACATACATGAAGCATTCAACAAAATCAGATTTGTGATTTTTTTAAAAAAATTAAGTTTTAAAAATTTATTTGAAAGCCAGCACACATACACATACAGAGAGAGAGAGAGATCAATCTTCCATGTATTGCTTTACTTCCAAAATGCCCTCAATGGCCACGCAGAAGCTATGAGTCTAGCACTCAATCTAGTTGTCCAACATGGATAGGAGAGGCCCAACTATTAAAGCTATACCTGTCACCTACTAGGATGTGTATTAGCAAGAAGCTTGAATTGGAAGCACAGCCAGGACTCCAACCCAAACACAACCCAGGCACACTGTCACGAGATGTGGGTGTCCCAAGCGTGTCTTAACACCCCCCTGGATTTGGTACTTTTGTTGCTATTTAACCCAGAGAAGACACCTTCATTGGTGTGATGATTAATTTTATGGGCTGATGTGGCTAGGCCATGGTGCCTAGATATATGGTCATATATAAATCTGGATGTGTTGGTGAGTGTTTTAGGCTAACACCATGTTCTTTCTTACATTTTGAATTCTGTTTTCGATTCTCAATACAGTGTCTCAAATTCACACCGACTTTTTTAGTTCACATTGACTTTTTCAGTCTCCAAAGTACTGTGTATCATCCTGGATCCCATTTCCTATGTATGGGATGCTCTTCCATCTTTCCCTCATTTCTACTACTTTAATGCTCAAATGTCCCTTCTTCTGAAACACTTCCCTAATCAGTAAACCCTAACCAAGGCCAGGTTCCCCTGAACTTTTAATTCACGTTATACACAACATCCCTTAATTAAACTTGGTTGGTGCCCTGCTCCATCCTTGACCATGAAATCCAATAGGGCAGAGGTATTTCTGGATTGCTTAGCATAATACTTCAGTAACTAGTCTACTGCTCTGCTGAGTAGAATGTAAATGCTCAAGAAACATCCATTAAATTAGTGAGTATGCTTGTGAGTTAGTGAACAAATTAATAAATTTATGAATTATAATGATGTCAATAATGAATCTTTACACTAAGGCTACCAATATTCATCTTTGTCTTCCTATGTAGCAAAATCCCATGAATCAAGGTGACGGATATATTACTGTCAAGCCAAGTTCAATACAAAAAGTACTGTTGAGAGTTCAGGTTTCAAGCTGCTGTAAGGAGAAAAAACAAAAAAACAAACAAACAAAAAAAACACTGAAGGGGAAGGACCAGGCAGGCTTCATTGTGTTCACCAATTTCAGGAAGGAAAATCACCATTTCTACTTTATAGTTATTCTGAACAATAAGCAAGAACTAACCATATCCATTTCACGAATGAATTCCTCAGCTCACTTAAATAACTTTGTAAATACATAAGAAAAAAATATTTTAACATATGTACAAAGAAGCAAATCATCAAAGACCTTCTCTAAAGACTTAAAATGCTCCAAATTCATATATACTCAAACCAACACTAATAAACTTGCATCTCTTCCCATATTTTGGAGTCTGTCTTTAGATAAGTTTACAGTACTATATCCCAATTCTTATACAAACTCTTGGGCTTAAGCTCTAAAGATATTAATCAAAGTCCAAGTCATTTATTAAACTGCAAATGGCCATAAAGCAGAGTTAATGCAATTTGTAAGGCAAAGCAAACCAAGCAACAACCTGACCTATGAGCTTTCAAGACCCCTTTGAAATGTTGAGTAAAATCACCAGGGAAAAGGTTAAAATTCAACTTTACATTATGTCCCTCTTTAAATCCTGGAAAGTACAAGCATGTCCTTGACAATTTAAGATTATGAGTGATAACTTACCATACAGAATACATCCTGAGTTTTCTCATGAGGATTTTTTTAAAGTTCAAAATGCTATCTTCAGTAATTTGATTATTAATACTATACTTCCTTTTGAAATTATGGGTTTTTAAAAGCAGTTGTTCTTTGATGTACAAAATCCCCAACTAGTATATTAATTGGGCATATTTTACTACTTAAATTTGGAGTCTTTTTCTTATGGAAAGTTTCTCCTTGCTGCATCCATGCTTTAAAACTTAATCTTTAGTGATATTAAGAGTTTATTTTTTAATACTTCTCCAAAGCAGTGTTAGGTTGCATTAGTTATATTTTGCCACATAAGAAATTAACCCAAACTTAGCAGTTTAGAATAACAGATATTTATTATGCTGCAGTCTAGGGGCAGGGTTCTAGAAGCAGCTAGATGTATAGTGTACAGTGTATATTAATGTAAAGTGGAAAAGACCAGTTAGTTTTACTTAGTGGGCTCAAATAAAAGTAAAAGCATAATATCCAAAAATAGTAGAATTAAATGCAGTGTAGCTGGGTGGTTCTGGCTCATGGGCTTTCATCAGGTTGCAGTAAAGCTGTTGGTGGAGGCTTGACTGGGGCTGATGGCTGCACCTCCACCTCCAAGCTTGCTCTCATAGTGACTGTTATCAAGAGGCTTCAATTTTCACATGGGTTGTTGGACTGAGGACCTGATCTCCTCTCTCAACACTGGCTGTTGGAACTCCTTCAGTTTCTTTGCATGTGGACTGCTCCATTGGGCAGATCAAAAAATGGCTACTGGTTTCCCCAAGATCGAATGATTTAATAGGATAAGAGATAGAGTATCCAAAACAGAAGCTCACTGCCTCTGGGTGGCTTAATCTCCACAGTGGCACCTCTTCACTTCTGTTTCATTCCAGTTTTTAGAACTAAGTCACACAAGGTCAGTCCATACTCAAAGGGACAGAAATTAGACTCCACCTCCTGAATGAAGGAACATCAAAGACTCACCACATAGGCAGTGGTTAGAAGCCTGGGAGTTAGATGCATTTGGAATTAGAAAGATCTGGGTTTGAATCTTGACTTTACTACATATCAGTTGTGGGTACTTGCAGAAATTATTTAGTCTCTCTATATCATAGTTTCACCAAATGTATAATTAGTAGGATCATGGGGTTCTACATTTGATCAAACAATATGGCAAAAGGACTTGTCAGCACAGATCATTGTAAACATTCATTAACGTTGTCTACAGAGCAGTAATTGGTTAAGAAAACTATTTATTGAGTACCCTTTATTCATAGCATACACAATCCCTTGCCCTCTAAGTGCTTACACTAGTAGTTATAAAAGTTTAAAAATTAGATATAGAAATGTGAATGGGACTTTTCCTCTAGAAATCAGAGGAAGTATGAGAGAGGCAATCAGAAAAACAGTCTATACAACATAAGGAAATATATACCAGATTTCAACAGTTTTGATAGCTTCCTTTTTTTAAATTAATGAAGCTGTTTCTTCAGCTTTAATTATCTCAGAAGCACTTTATGTAAAATTGATTAAAGTACAGGTTTTTGCTAGCCTACAGGCACGCAAAATAGCCAGTCCAGTTCTGTCCTCTGGACACCTCATGGCCCCAGAAGGGGCTTGGTATAAGAAAGTTTGCAAATCTGCATTCACAGATTGTACCCGTAATTACAATAGAAAGGACCAAAGGTCGTGGTCTAAAGCTATGCCAACATAATGTAGCCATATAGTAAAGAAAATGGTTTCATATAAATTTTCTGAAAGGTAAACATTTTTCTTCTTTAAAAATGCGCCATGCTCTAAATATTATAACCTAAAGAAATAAACCTTCAGCCAATTCCCACTAATACCTTATAAGATAAAAAGCCCATTTTATATGATGGCCCCTTTGTATCTTAGAAATTAGATCTCATTCTGAGGCAGTAATTTGTGTTTTATATAAATTGTGTTATTAAATGCTAACTCTAGGCTTCCATCATCTTGTAAACGACAACAACAACAAAAAATCCTGAAAGCCTATTATTTTCTGAATGTGGAATTAGAGGTTAGAATTTCAGCACTGACTAGGTATCAATGTTGTTTATCTTCCCAGAGTCAAACTCAAGCAATTTATAGGAACTTCTGCTTCTGAACTTCAAGCCCAGAGTTCCAAGGCAACCACAGGTAATTTCAGTTAGGCTAAATACAAAGATTAGTCAACAGTGTCATTGAATAGTCCATATTCTTCATTAACACCTAAAACAGAAACTATGGAAAGACTGGGAAATGGAGGTCAACTATCCAAAACTCAAATACACCATAAACTAATAAAATACTTAGAATCATTACATGTCAACGTCATGCTCTTTGGAGATCACTTGCCCCTTGCCTTCACTGGCCTTGTATCAAACCTTTATTCATTACTAGAGTATGGATGACTTTCTGAAGAGCTAGCTAGATTTCATTTTAAAAGATGGTAGACTTTACAAATATTAGGTAAGATTTGAAATTAATTCACAAACTTAAGGTTGACATAACCCGGTTTACTAAGAAACAGATCATGCCTCCAGGGGATTTGCAGTTTGATAATACATAATCTTCCTATTTAAAAAAAAGTTTGTTTATTTATTTGAAAAAGAGAGAGAATTTTTCATCTGCTGGTTTACACCCCAAATGGCTGCAACGGCTGGAGCTGGGCTGATCTGAAGCCAGCAGTCAGGAGCTTCTTCCAGGTCTCCCACATGGGTACAGGGGCCCAAGGATTTGGGCTCTCTTCTGCTGCTTTCCCAGGCATATTAGCAGGAAGCTGGATTGGAAGTGGAGCAGCTGGCACTTGAACTGGTATCTATATAAGATGCCTGCACTACCCACTATGCCACAGCACCAGCCCCCAGAATCTTCAAATATTGCATCCTTAGAAAAAACAGGTTGGCTCAGTGGAGAGGGATAGAGTAACCAAGTATAGAATTAAGAGTGTAATCACTGAATCCAGAAAAGCATATTTTAATCCTGACTTTGTTTTTTACCAGCTGTGAATCTCAGCAAGTGCTTTAACTTCCCTGAGTCTCAATCCCTCAACTTTATGAGTTATTCCAGGCTAAACCTCAGTTAACCAGGAGTGAGTGTGCATATATTCTTTGTTTTGCTACTGCAATGAACTATCACAGACAAGCTATTTATTAATTAAAAAGAGGTTCATTTAGCTCAGTTTTATAGGCTGCAAGACCCAATGGACAGGTTTTAGCTTTTGCAAGTGGTCATGGTAGGAGGCAGAGAACACAGAGGAAAGGATCGCATGATAATCTCATAAACAAAGAAAGCCCACAGGCCCAAATTCAAGCTTTTAACAACCCTCTCATAAGATGAGATCACAGGAGAACCACCTTCCTCGGGCACACCCCCAGTGATCTAAGGATGTCCCACATGGCCTCCCCACCACTTCCCAATACCACCACCATGGGAACCAAGACTTTAACACATGGGCCTTTGGTGAACATTCAACATCCAAACCATAGCAGTATGAAATACCAGGGACTTCAAAAAGTCATGGAATTAAAAGATGTTTATTTTGGTGAAAAAAATTTTGAAATCTATGCATAGTTTTTTCATTACACACATTTCTGTGAACCTTTTTAGAGAGCCTTCATACCCAAACAGCATTGTAGACATTCAGTTTATATTTAAATCGGGGTATCCTCCTTCACATTTGATGTTCAGGGCACATGTTCACAATCAGACTTCTTCCAAGTCATTACACTGTTAGGAACCTCTCAGCTAATGATGGAGTCTCTGCTACCCATACTCATATGCCTACCAAGTTCATTCTCATTCTTTTTCTTGATCTTGGTTTGATTTATTTATTTTGAGAACATATCCTGATCCGGCATGATGTTGGAGTACATATCACTGTATTTTCTTCATAGAACTTAATGTATAGTGGCAAAGACCAGTTAGTTTAACATTAGTGGGCTCAAATAAAAGTAAAAGCATAATATCCAAAAATAGTAGAATTAAATGCAATGTAGTATTCTAGATTGAATCTTGGAACAAAACAAAAGGACATTAGGGGAGGGGCCAACTGGGGGACACAGTGAGTTAAGCCCCATCTTCCAACATCAGCATCCCATATCTGAGTGGCAGTTAAAGCACTGGCTGCTCTGCTTCCTTTTCAGCTCCCTGCTCATGCACCTGAGAAAGAAGTGGATGGTGGTCCCAGTTCTTGGCCCTCTCCTTCATGGGAGACCTGGATAGAGTTCCAGCATCCTGGCTTCTTTTGGCCCAACTCCAATCACAGAGGTCATTTGGAGAGTAAATCAGCAAACACGAAATTCTCTCTCTTCTCTCTCTCTTCCCAACTCCAGTCATAGTGGTCATTTGGGGAATAAACCAGCAAACATGAAATATTCTCTCTCTCTCTCTCACTCTCTCGCTCGCTCTCTCTCTCCCTTTCTGTCTCATGTAAATACTGGAGAAATATAAATGAAGCATAAAGTCTGCAGTTTAGTTAACAGTATTGTACTAATATTGGTTTCCTAGTTTTGATGAATATACTATGATTATGAATGTTAACATTAGGAGAAACTAGGTGAGAGATATATGGGATCTCTGTACAACCTTTTCAGTCTTTCTACAAATCTGAAATTAGTGGACTTCTTCTAAGTAACAAGTTTATTTAGAAAACCACATTGTATTATGCAAACATTCCTTCCCAACCATACCCCGGCACCTACACGTCACAATCATATCCCCACTACTGCACACACACAAATTTTCCAACTTCCAGCGTGCACATGTCTTTATTTGAAGGTTCACTGTCACCTGGAGCCTGCTTTGCTCTGCCCAGAACTATTGCCCAGGAATTAAAGATTGAAGGGCATTGGTGAAGAAATGTTCAAAATCTTTCAGCTCAAGAGGAGATTACCCCCAAAATGTGTGCTTGCCCCAGTTCCCAAAGTCTCTACAGAAACATTAGATTTCAGTTGCCAATGGTGGTAACTTGCTTCATTTATGTCCTTTATTTGCTCCTATGTCTTTAATCCACTTTCAAATAAACTCCTCTTTCCTTAATCCTTGTGTCTTGTGGTTTGCTTCTGGGGGAAATCCAAACTAAGGCATTACTCTTATCTCCATCTTTGCTAAGAGAGTTAAGTGGCTAGTAGATATCATAGTTGCACTGTATTATCTTGCATCCCTGAAAAGCACTCTTCACTCCACACTATCAGGAATCCTCACCAAATTATAAAATCATTGGAACCTGACAAATGAAAGCCATAGTTTTTGGAAATGTGGAAAGAAAATAAATGTTTGGAAAGAATGCTAACAAAAAGTCCTGTAACCACTAAAATACATACATTCAATCAAAATTTACTGAGCATTTTCTTTCTAAATTAGTGTCATGCAGATGAACAAAAAACAAGAATACTAATAAGTAAAATAATTTTTGATAGTGATAAGTACTGTCAAGAAAACAAAACAGTGTCATGTAGTAGCATGACACAGTTTGAGGAAAGTTACTCTTGTGAGAGGTCAAGATCTTTCTGAGAGGTTACATTTAAGCTGGGGCGTGGGTGACAAGAGACAATTCTGTTACTATCTATACACTCCTATACTGATGTTACTTTGCTAAAATCCCCCTCTCCATCATAACATATATACTTTCTGTAAACAAAATTAGGCTGACTGGGAGAATACTTTCTTACAGAGTTATTATCTGTATTCCCATGAAATTTAGATCATATGGTTATTTAAAAACAAGGGGCTTATTTGCACACTAAAGTATTTATATTTACAAATTAAAAGACAAGATGGCTGAGGATTTGCTTCAAAATCTTTCAAGTGATGAAACAAGATTAGAAAAATATTGTTGACTATTAAAACTGAGTAATAGGTACCTGGGGGCTCAAAATACTGTTTTCTTTATTTAATGTTAATTTAATGCTTAAATTTCCATAATCAAAAGATTTAAAAGTACAGTATATATCAAGGATGGGAAATTCCCAGGGTTATAGGAATTCCATCTCACCAAATTTTCATCAGGAAATGATTAGTTCAAACAACAACAATGACCAATGGAATCATGAAGATTTAAGAACAACCAAAGACTGAAATGAATAAAGGGATTACTAGATATCCTTAAAATGGAATTCTGAGGCCTTCAGGGATGAGCTGATCCTAGAAGGGTCAGTGTCTTTGTCTAGGTTATTTTACAGCACTGAAGACTTACAACTTAACTTATAAAAATGAGCCATAAATAATTTTATCCATATAAGTGCAAATTAGTCATGTCCAGTGGAATGTAATTGATCATTGCTATAAGGACAAACCAGTCTTTGTAAATTCTTTTCAACATTCTTTTCCTGTTCATAATTTGTGGTTCTTTGATTACTCCTTTGAAAAAGTTACAACATGTTTTCGTGTTCCCTCACTAGTTAATATTTGCTTTATTATACATGTGTTCCTTTCATATTACAGGAGAATCATAACTTCTCTTCTATAAAGAATTGTCATTTAACAATAATTAGCAATTTTATGGGGCTCTAATAATGGGAAGCATGTACTATGTGTCAACGTCTGCGTATTTTCAAAGATTAAAATGTGATTAGGCCTTATGTGGGTACAGATGAATATTGTAGGATGTTCATCATCCATAAAAGTTTTTACCTCAACCTCCAGAACTCCACTAGCCAGCTTTTGATTATCCATCAACTTGCCAAAAATGCTACCTTGTCTAAGGAGGATTTCCCATCACTAGCAGATAGAAAGCTCTTTGAGAAACACCTACATCTAGGAATGGCTTTTAGTGTTGTTTTTAAAATCAAAATTTCATAAGCCTACCATAAACATCTGGATATATTTTCTTTCATCTTTGCTCTATGGCAAAATCTAGGCACACTGACAGAGAAGTCTATAAGAAACTAAGTTATGGCGAGCAATGCTCCTCTGAAGGAGGAAAATTTCAAAAGTTCAAGTGAAATCAATACGTGATGGACTCATTAAAGCCATAACTTGGTTGATTAGAGAAAAATAGGAAGAAAAAAAGCAGCAATTGGTATCAAGTGGGTATTTTGTGAATGAAGGTTTTACGTCTATAAGGGCTCCTCAAAAAGTTGTAGGAAATTATTTCTCTCTGTAGTGCCCAGTATGTGCTAGGTCCTGTTTCAAGGAATTTAAACTACAACAACCTTGTGAAGAATCACTATCTTCATTTTGCAGATAAAGCTCAGAGAGTTTAATTAACTTTCTAACGGTCATAAAGATAGCAAAGATAGGCAGAGCTGGATTCCAATCCATTCAGGTAGCCAGATTGGTTTTATTCCAAAGCCTATGCTATGACCTTTCCAGAATGCCAACCTACCCTGAGGCTTTCACAGAGGTTGCTATCTCAACAGGCATCTGCCAAGCATAATTTATAGGCAAATCTGTGTGTATTCTCAGTGAAAAAAACTTGCCAATCAAGTGTCAGTTGTGTCAATTCACAATCCACTCAACTCACTGAATTAACAAAGCTAACTCTCACCCTCACCTATAAATGGCAGAAATAAACAACATACTATTCCCTATTTATAGTCCATGTTAATAGGAGATGGCATAGTATAGCAGAGGAGCCCTTGGGGCGGAGGGAGGGACTAGAAGAACTTAATTATAAATCTATCACTCCTACAGGGAAGTTTAATCCTAGAAGGATGTCTTGTCACTACTCAAGGACTCTCATTTCCTCTCCGAAGAATCAAGTAAGCATTTGGAACTCAAAAATTTTCAACAGAGGTCTACTAGCATTTGGTGAGGCTTAATTCTTCCTTGTATAGGATTGCTCCTAGTAGTAGAGAAATTTAGTAACCTTGAGTCTGGGCATTTACAGCCTATAACTCTTTCCAGCTCTTGTAACAGTTATATTACCAGTTGTCCGTAAGTACTACCTAGCAGTCAGTGAGAATCACTAGTGAATGACAGCAAGTTCTGTGAAGCCTTATGGCTCTCAGTGTCAGCTTGTGGCAATGAACTTGGAGGGAGGAGAGAGTCTCAGGCCAACTCTACCATTCACGATCATATTCTGGAAGGTAAATCACACTGTTCTCACCTTTAATAAGCCTCTGGGAAAACTGATAGAGATTTTAAATTTACATAATTCTCAGAAAACAGAAGTATGCAGAAGCAGCCTGCAGCAGCCACCACCCTCCAGCAAGTGCTAGGCTCAGGTGAGCATCCCAATACCCCTTCTAAAGGGAGGGAGCTATATGCAGCATCCATTAGAAGCAACAGGAAGAGCTTACATTGAATAACAACTAGAAGTTCCAGGTACACCTTCTAGTCCTCAGTTTTCAACTCTTTTGCAATCTCTTGCAATTCCTTCCACCTATCAAACAAATTTACCATGTAGTAAGTCCTGAACCAGGATCCACTTTCTCCTTTAAGGCCTCTAACCTAAATCCTTCCCTCCAAATAAATATAACATTTAAAGTCTTTAATAGAACTCTTTATTAAATTGCTCAGCCATCAAATGCTCCATAATCACACCACATATAGGAATAGTGTTATCTTCCTAGTTTGAATGCTGGATCCCAAAATTAAGCATCACATCTTATAGTACTTTTATATTCCTCAGTGGCTAGCACATTCCTGGGAACACAGAACACATGCTCTTTGATTTTTCACAATACCAAAAATACCATGAGCTTAACCAAACTGACATATGGTAGGCTAATTGGAAAAACTGATATATTCAGCACCTTTTCTCAAGTACTCTTCAAGATCATTTTCAAAAAATAAAATTAATTCTCACATACCCAATAGTCACCAAAAGGAATAAATACAAATACTTGACTTTTTGGACAAAGGCAAAGAGGATTAAAGCTTCCAGCTCCATGATGAGGTTTATACCAAGATGTGGAAAGAGGGTATGTCCTCTAGGTCCTACTCAGTTTTACATAAAATCCATTTTGCTTCAACCATTAAAACCTCCTAGGTGTTTCAAAGGCTATGAACAGAATTCACCTTGGAAAGCTGGCAATTAAGTCCGATGCCATCATTAATCTAAGGAGAAAAAATACCTAATTTGTATTCAGCTTAGATCCCAGCAACTACCTAATTCTATCTGCATCCATTTGCCTCCAAACTACCTACACACTGCTTGCGAACACTTCAATTTCTGTTTTAAATACATACTCACGTGATCAATGAAATATTTTTGAATACTTGTGTTATGACCAGCAAAGTATAGCTCTGCCAGTACTTCTAAAGGAAATAAGATACTACAATGCTAATATAAGTCATTCCTCTCGTGCTTCCCCCTCTTTAATCTTTCATGTTTGCTAGGCATATAATTGGTGCTTATTCTTCATCCATCATTATCTTTCTCAGAGATTCTGGTATCTTTTCTACCACTAGGTAGAGGTTCTATCTTCAGGGCTTTTATAGATGATTATTCACATATGTTTTGCCAGATTATTATTCACTTTCCCTTGTCAAATTGAGGCTTTCGAGGATCACAATCACATAGCTTGAAGGAGTTCAAAGAAGCTGAGCTAGGATCTTACATCATCATACTGATCACGGGCAGAGGCTGTTTTCCTGGCCAATGGCAATCAGCACTCAAAGTCTGACTGAGCTTCTCACCAGCCAATTTCAAACTCCTGAGGAGCATCACAAATCACATTTGATGTTTTATTTCAATAAGCACAAGAGAGAACTATCTAAGACTGTGTTTTGTGATGGTTATATCACACTTTTCTTTTAAGTTTTATTTATTTAGTTTTGAGAGGGGAAGAAAGAAAGAGACAGCAGACAGACTGACTCCCATCAGCTGGTTCACTCTCCCTACCCCTAGGGTCAAGCCAGGCCAAAGGCAGGAACTGAGAACTCAGTCTAAGTGCTCCCATATGGATGAGCCATCACCTTACTTGAGCCATCACCTTCTACCTTCCAATATCTGCTTTAGCTGGAAGCTGGAGTCAGTAGTCAGAGCTAGGACTGAAGCCAAGGGACTCCAAACGGGATGCAGGTGTATTAACTGGCATCTTACATGATAAGCCAAATGCCTACCCCTCTACTTTTTTCCTTTGATATATCAATTCAAATGTAAAAAGATGGATCTAATGGTTAAAATAATAAAATATGCTTTTATTTTTTTAATATATGCTTTAAAAATTGTTAGGTGCATTTTTAAAGCAAAAAAAAAAAAAGAGTGAGGATTTTTCTTTGGAACAATTACTAATATTTGTCCAACATACAATACAGGAACAGAAGAGATGCTTCTTTTAAGAGTTTTTAAAGCCCGGGTTAATTTAAATATTTTACTAACAACTGAGGAAACAAAGAGTTATTAGAGTAAATGTCTAACACAGCAGGTTGCCCAAAGAAAAATACATACATGTACCTGTTTAACATGCAAAATCTTCATGTGTTCTAATGTGAAACAAGACCTTTACCAGGGTATTCTCCACCTGTGTTAAAGTCTTGCAAAGTGAGCTTCTTCCTCTGGACACACTTTTTACACATAGAAGCCCAGCCAGATGGAGGCAGACTTGTTTATGTTTCAACTAATTCACAATCTAAGAAGTCTAATTCTTTGGGATTTTAATGACATTAGTCTAAAGAAAACTGGTTGAAGTCTAATCCATAACAAAAGAATCAAGTCCTAACCCAATCAGTAAACACATCTGGAAGTTTTAAGGATACTGTAGGAGAAATGATCTGCTAATTTGGGGATGGAATATTTGAAGGTAAGTTTAGATAATAATTAAAAACACACAGCCCAGCAATTTCTGACAAAAGCACTGCCTCTTTGAGTATTAATAAGTAAAATTAGTGCCTGATCTAAGGCTTCATCTACCACTATTAAAAGGTAGGGAGAAACACCGAAGGCAGAAATTGAGGCTAAGCAACGATTCTCTCTCTCATTTTCTTGAGAATCTGGAGCACACTGTGAATTTTTTTGACCTCCAAGGAAAGTCAACAGCAAAAGAAAACTTCAGAAAGACTTTCTGCATCAGATTGTATAGAGTTGTGTTGCTTTAGAATGGAAGCTAGAAGCAGTCATGATAACATTTTGCATAGGTTTCATTTAACTGATTTTAAAAAATTAACGGAAAGCACTTCTTGAAGTTTATATTAAATTTGTATAGGGTTAAATAAGTGATATGAATTATAGATCCACTGTGTAGGCATTGCACATGAATTCAACTAACACTCTTCCCACACCTGCTGTGTTGACAGCATTCTGCAGAGCAGAAAAATTTTCTTTCTGTTCCTAGGAACTTACGGCCCAGAAAGGAAAATAGATATGTAAAAGGTATTATGAAACTAAAAATGAATGAAAGAGGTTTACTAGAGAGGTTCAAGCAAAGTGTCCAAGGAAATGAGAGAAAAGAGAAATTCAACAACTAAATTCAAACCATAGACCTGCAAAAACTCCTAAGGGATCCTCTCATTTACTCTTCTTTGTTTTTAACATATAAGAAATATGAAGATCAGGAAGATTAAAAAGTTTGCAAACATTGCAAAGCCTTTTAAAAGCAGAGCTTAGAAGGGACCCAGGTTTTCTAACACCAGCTTTACTTGGATCCCATTTTATGTCATCCTAACTTAGATGCTTCCTAAGTAGAACTTCACTTTTGAAAACGGCATGTCCAAGTGCTAATCAATGGACCTGCTATAATTGGGCATGGGGAGTTGGAAAGAAGAGTGAAATAAATCTTTGAACCTTAAAACATGTATTTTATCATTGATCACTTCTTCTATTTTTATGAGAACAGAATAAAGAGGAGAAGCAAGTGTATATGAATGGACATCACAAGACAAGGGGATGAAATGAGGAATTTCACTGTGAACACACTCATATGCACACACACACACACACACACAAAGAGGCAGACAGTGTGCACAATTACACCTAACAACACAAGACTATCACTGGCCCCATATTCTGACGGAAAGTTTGCCTATAATCTAATAAGCCCAGATGTCGTTTTATTGGTTTTTCTCTCCCTCTCTCTGTCAAGAAAAGTGGTCAGAGTTGCTAAAAAAGTAAAATTGGTATTATCATCCACCATAAATTTTTCTTGCAGGATGAGATACATGTGGCAGATTTCAGCAGGAACGGCAGGGACTCAAGCTAGGTGGAAAGCACCAGACAGACACACCGAAGAGAAACCAATCACACCAGGTGGGTGTCTACCATACATTAAAGAGCTCGTGTGGGAACACCCCAGTTCTGGAGGGTGGGCATTCTAATTTTCACAGAGGAGAAAACTGAATCTCTGAGAAACTGATTTGCCTGTGGGTGATAATGCCCAGAATTAAAAGGCCAGGCCATGGGGGTGCTGAAGTGCTTGCCTTTGAATGGCACCCTTTTCCCAGTGTAAGTCAGCTTTGCTGTCTTTCCACAAAGTGGCTTAGACTTGATAAATCAAGAATAATATAGCCTGTCTGGGGATGAAACAGAACATGGGGAACTCATTTCACATTGATATTGTAATATATCTGCTTGACATATTTGCTCATGGGTTGTGAGCACCTGAGGCATCCAGGCATTAGCAAGTCATTTACCACCTGAGAAAAAGTAGATTGTTGACTTAGTCATGTCCTGTATGTACATCTTAAATCCCAGTTGCCTGAGAAAATATTTCTGTCTGATGTACTTTTACCTCATTTGAGGCCAGATGGCACATTCTCTGGGACTTGGGCAAAACAAGCCGTCAATAAATCCCTGATTGCTAGCACTGACTCATGCTCATGGAAGCAGACACAACGAAGTCTCTGAAAAGAATATATCCTAGTCCCTCTCTGTTGTAATATGCAACTTTTACTTGCTTATCTCCAGAACATTCTATAACCAGTCCTTTTGTTTTTGGTTGGTATTTATTATAGGGAGACATTAAGTCAATACCTGCATGACACACAGAATGCTATTTACCTGCACAGAAATCTGCTTTTCATAGATTTATAGTAAGCTCATGCATGAAAAAAATGTTTTAGAGCTATTTTCATAATGCTTTGGCTATGGATAAATGATAGAGAACAGCTGTTATCTTGTTTACAGGTTTGAAATTAGTTAACAGTGTAATGAAATGGTTAAAAATGCTTATGAATATTAAACATGTATATATATATATATACATATATCTGTATCTGTACCCATTTTCAAGAATATTGAAGTAGATATTCATACACCCAATAGTTGCTCTTTAATTCAGTTATCATCCTAAACTACCATTTTATTGGGCATTTAATTTACATTATATCTGTTCCAGGTTGAGAAAAAAAAAATTTGCCAAGAAGACATCCATATTGTCCTGTTTGACACATGTGGCTGAGAGATGACTTCTGTCTTACCAAATTTCAGTGATTATCAAGCTTCAGAAATGATTAGGTGATTTGAGTGCCCTCATTACTTAAATAGTATAATGCAGAAATTATAGAATTTTTTAAAAGAAGAAATAACATAGGATTGTCAAAAGATATGTGAACATATTAAGAAAAAGAAAGTATTTTCATCATTGATATGCAATATTTTTAAAAATCTATCCTTAAAAGCAAATCTCACCCCCATAATTGTGTAATGTATCAGTGTAATGACCAAGAAAGGTAATCTTTAAGTTAGCATATTTGAAAAACATGACCCATGCCTTTTTTCTAAGTTAAACAATTTTCTGCCCCACATTCTCTCTCTATCAGTCAGATTTATCTTTACATTAACAATGCTTACCAGCAGATAGCCAAAAAGGCTGGCCAAGTTGGAAAAATGTCAAGATCTGTTTCCACGCTAGGGTGTTTCATGTACTTGGCAGAAGCAGGCTAAGACTGTGGCTCCATTTATTACATTATGCTATAAACATCATGTCTCGAGTTAACAAGATATTCAACATGACAATCCCATAGGTTACCAAGCACCATAAACATCTGTTAACACAGGCGCCAGAGACAGTGTAGAGAAGGCCTCTAGTATCCAGTTTAAAGTGGTTTATGATGTGGAGTCTGCTGTTTAAAAACTAATAATCTAAGACACAGCCTCAAACTCCAGCTAGAACAAATATTTGCAAGACAAAGTTATGCTCGGTTTGGAAAAAAAATGCACTCATGTCGTCCCTTTGTCATTGCGTTTATAGACTCTCATTTCACACCTTTGCCCATTATGCATGGGTTTTCCATGGCATTCAGGACACCAGACTATAATTTCACTGTGACATATTTACAAAAAAACAAAAACAAAAACAAAAACAAAAACAAAAAAACACTGAATATTGACTCACGAACTTTCTCAGGTTAATGCAAAGCAAAAAAGCAAAAAGTTTATAAAAAGTTTATATAAGGATAGCAGATGAGGGGTGGGACAAAGTTTTTAAGCTACACTTGATGTTTTCCAAGGATCTCTAGGCTAAAAACACACCCTACTAGCTTCACCAAAGGCCTATCTGAAGGGAACTAAATAATAGGAAACCCCTTGACATCTAATCTGGGAGCACGGAGTTTTGCTTTCCACAAAAGGAAACAGAACTCAAAGCTACAGCCTACACAAAACCAACCACCCTGTCTGCTAAATCGTCTTACTTCGTTTCTATACAGTATTTAATTTCTGGAAATGTTTCAACAGTTATCACCCCCAAGATGTAGGGGGCACCCCAGAAAGGGGGACCTCCACGGTGATCCAGGTGGAAACCCAGTAGCTCATGGGATGGAGTCCCAGCCCTCACAGCATCACAGGTCATCAGGGCACACACTTGCCAGAGCGTCCTAAGGTAAACGCCCTGGAGACCACCCAGTCTCTGCACAGTGGACAGCAGCTCCCAGAGAATCTCAGAGTCGCAGCTTCCACTGCTCGCTGTCTGAGGATCTGCACTTACACATATACACACCTAGAACCTTCACACATGCAGTTCCCCCCAGAGCCCCACTTCCAGCCCTCAATCCCTTTGAAGGCAACAGGTTCGGTTATTTTAAAGTCCCTGGTACGTAAGCCAATGCAGGAACTTCTGTGACTTCCCAACCCTCTGGCCTCCTGTTACCTTTCTGTGTCCCTTCCAAGGTCTCCTGGCATAAACAGGCGGGCGGCACCCCTAGGGCTGCCTCCTCCCCCCTGCACACCCTACTGGCTCAGACGCCAACACGCCTCCCCAGGCACACACGCTCGCGCACACGCACACCCCACGCCAGCCCACGGCCCCTGCAGCCCGGTCCCAGTGGGCGTCCCTAAGGACTATATATAAAGCCCCAAAATAGACGCCCCCACACACCCGCAAGGTGATGACCTTACCCTGCACCACCTGCCTGACACCAGCACCCTTTTCCTGGACACTCAGCTGCACCGCAGCCCTCGAGCCTCGGGAAGCTGTGTCAAAACTTTGAGTCTGGTTGATTTCATACACACGAGTGTGTCCAGGGCTATGGGGCTAGGGGAGCTGGGCTCGTCACAATTTCCACCCACCCGAGTTAACGGGGACTGTTTACCATAACTCTACTGACCCCAGCTCTGTTGGTGCCAGTGCGGGGCTGCAGCCGTGCGCTTTGCCGAGCAGCGCAAGGTGTGGACGCTCACAGCCCGGCCTCCGCTGACCCTCGGGTCGCATCGCCAGGACCTCTCTGAGCAGCAGCTGCAGCAGCAAGCAGCCTGTGCAGTTCCCGCCCCAGACTGGCTGATGTCAAACACAAACACACTCGCAAAACTTTTACGACTCTAACACAAGCTTCCTCTGCGGAGACCTTCTGCGTGCACCACTGTGGAATAGTTCTCCAGTCGCCCCCAACTCCCCGCGACCCCCCACCAACTTCCAGCAGCGGGCGCACACACGTCCGCGGCGTGGATCGGGTTACAATGACCCACGAGCAGAAAACAACTTCTCCGCGAGGAGGGGAGTCAAGCCAACCCCCAAGTCATCCGGAAATAACTACCCGGCTACATAGATAAGCCCGAGCCCCGTTTTAACAAACAACTGGCTCCCCAGGGTCCATTCCCCGGGGCCCCTGGCACAACAGGGCGTGGGGGAAGAGCCCGACTCCCGGAACCCCTCCTCCAGTACCTCAGAGTCTCGCCTCGGCAGACACAGCGCGGGTTCGCGTCCGCGCCGGGGCCTATGGCGCGGGGGCTTCCGGCCCGCGTGGCCCCAGCCGGGGGTCCCGGCCGCCGCCCGGGCTCAGCAGCAGCCGCCGCCGCCGCCACCGCTGCTGTAGCAGCCGCCGCCGCCGCCGCCGCCGCTCCCCAGACCGCCTCCTCTTCCCATGGCTGCGCCCTGCTTGGCAGCTCGCTGGCTGTCAGACTCGGGGAGGAGGCAGGGGGCGGGGTGAAACGGGAAGGGAGGATGGGAGGGGAGGGGTGGGAAAAGGCGGCCGCCGTTCACCAGGGGTCACGCCGGGCCGGGCCCAAAGTCCCCGGGATCCTGGCTGCCGAGGTGAGGGGAAGCGGGAATTCAGGGCGGCCGGTTCGAGACCGGCTGCGGAGAGGCCGAGCGCCGCCCCGGCCACGCATTCCGAGGAGCTGGGATGAAGCCCTCCCGGCGAGCGAGGAGTTGGAGTTGGTGCGTGTCACTCTCTTCTGGGCTGCGCGGCTCCTCCTAGAGGAAAATATTGGTAGTTGCGGGACACTTCCTTCCTCTCAGCCCGCCCCCGGTTCCCAAAAAGAAGGCTGGACCCAGAAGAGTGTTAAGTGCAGTGTATGAATTCAAAGGAACGCAGGAATGGGGAGAAATCACAGCCAGTAATTAGCTAACCAAATGAGACCTCTCCACCTGCCACCGATTTCCAGACTCCTGCTCACGGGGGCACGGTGAAAACTAGGAAGGACCTTATTTTAGAGGTTAGAAAACGGAGACAGAGGGATTAAGAAGTTTGTAAGGACACGGGGCGTGTTGGCAGAAAGGGACGTCCAGGAGCAGGGCACAGGGCTGCAGGAAGAGCAGACAGAGGCCCCAGCCGGAGGCTTGCCCTTGTCTGTGACCTAGGGGAGGGTTTAACTGCCTCTTGCTGCACATAATTCATCTGTCATATACCGGCCCTGCCTACCTCATTCCCTTACTGGGAAAAAAGAGCAAGACAAGTCGTTGTCAAAGCAGTCCCAGCAGTTGAAAGCTGTGCACAACTGTGTTGTTTTCACAAAGCATCCAACTCCGGTGCACCACATGCCTTCCATGCAGAGGACAAAAGTCCAGCTCCAGGTTGTCTTGGATCTGAAGGAGCAGCCAGTCATGCAATCGTTTCACTATTTACTTTTTACTGACAGCTGATTGTAATGTCACTTACCTGTAAGCTTCTAACAGCTTCTGCTTACTAAAAGACATTTTTTTTACAGAGCTCTCAGACACAAAGCTAAGTTTACACCTACAGAGCAATATTAAACAGTAAGTTAAAGAAAGTAAGCTTCTTTCCTTAGAATAAAAAGTCCCAAGGCATTGACATAGCTGTGGGGACCAAGAGTTGGGAAGGAACAACAAACATCCCATAAAACACCCCTGTTTTCAAATGAACCTAACAGAAAACCCTGTTTCTCACAGTCCTTTCTGAAGCTCAGCTGTAGCTTGCACCCTGGCTATTCCAGACAGACTTGGAAGGATTCCAGACCAGCACTCCCCCCAGGCAGTAGGGTGTGGAGTAGTTATTGACCTTGACCTGGTCCTGTTCTGTCCCTCCTCAGAAGGCTTGTCCCTCCAGGAGGCTGTTCTCAAACCCCTTGATTTCTGGGACTCCACACTTTGTTGGAGAAGTAATGGTGCTTACTGGGGTTAGGAGCTTTTACAAAGGCAACTTGAGAAACTTGGGGAAGGGAAGGGTTGGGGGACAGCCAGGCAAAACTCCTGCTGGGTGGTCTGTACATGCCAAGCTGACTGAAAGGGCAGGGGCTGGCAAAAGTGGAGGCCAGGCCATCCTCAAATGCTGACTCCACCCCTGTCTGAGACGACCTTCCAAGTTGGCTCTTCAATTCTGGCACCGTCAACCTCTCTCTCTTTATATCTTCTTGGTGCCTTCTCAGCCTCTGCCCTTCCCCCAGCCCTCCCTGAGCCCAGAGAATCCCAATCTAGTCCCAGAAGGGCCAGGTAAACTCAATGAAAGATTTTCTAAGTTCTGTTTCAGCTGTGAGTTGGTTTTGGGGCCAAAAAGAAGGATTAATTTCTTTTATCTCTGAGTTCAGCTGGTACCTCCATCCTTTAAGACATAAGTACCCTTCTCTGGCTATTGCTGTTTCTTCAATAAGAGGCCGTCTTTCACAGCATTGGAATAGACACACTGGCTAGTAGAAAATCATATGGAACCAGATATAAGCTTGCAATGTAAATGAAGGGCAGCCTTTATTTTTAAGGCCCTTGGAATAGGTTCTTTGAAATCACATATGTCCATGCATACAGGTCTACAGTTGTGTGTGCCTCTTTGTATTTTCCAAATCATAAGGGAATTTTATCAGATATTGAGTTTGGTTTGTTACAAGTTAAGGCATGTGAAAACACATTACACTGCATTTATTCATCCTTCTGCTCTGCCTGGAATATCCTATCTTACCCACTCAGAGAAAGCTTTCTCACCTTTCAAGTTCCAGATCAACTGTTTACTTCTTCTCTGAAGCTTTTCTTGACTCTTCCCCAAAGTGGAATGAACGAATTCTCCTTGCACCTGCACCTTATGGACCTTTATACCTGCTTTTATTAAATATCGCGGTTTTATTGCTTTGTCTGCTTTCCCCCAGTTGCTCAGGTCTCAAGTCTTTGCTGTTATCCTCACCTCTTCTCCCTCATGATCCATGTTCAGAATGTGTCTGCTTCTTGAAGAAGTCAAGAGGTACCCGATGGGAGCTACCCAAACCTGTCACTAGGATCACTACAGTGAACTCACAACTAACTGGCCTCCGTAACTCAGCCACCCCACCACCAATAACAACCCAAAGTCTAATCTAAATTTAGTTGTTGGAGGGATTCTTTTTAAAACTAGGTCATATCACATCATCCCTCTGCTCAAGGCTCCCCAGTGGTCTCCCATTTAAATCAGTGAAATTCAAAATAGTCCATGCAACCCTACCTGAACTTTATATTTCTGTCCTCCACTGTATCTCCTGCTACTCTTCCCATCATTCAGTCACCCATTCTGCTCCAGCACACTGGCCTCCTTGCTGTTTCATAAGCAAACCAGACACATGCCTAATTTACTGGCTCTTCTCTATGCCTTAAATATTCCTCCCCAGATATCCATTTGCTTCCTCCCTTGCTTCCTTGAAGTCCTTCCTCAGATATTACCTTGTCAACATATCTAATTCTGACCAATGTCTAGCCCTTGGTAGAAGCTGCCCTTCCCCACCCACCCTGCTACACATGTCCACTATAGCTTGGCTAAAAGAATGGGCTGAATTTTATTTTATTGTTATTATTTGGGAGATATACACATACACTGATATACACTCACACACACACACACACACAGAGAGAGAGAGAGAGCGCTCTCATACGCTAATTGACTCTCCAAATTGCCACAGTGGCCCCTGGACTGGGGCAAAAGCTGAGAGCTAGGAACTCAATCCACGTTTCCCACATGGATGCTAAGAGCGCAATTACTTAAGCCATCACTACTGGTTCCCTGACTTCCATGGTCTGCATATGCAGAAAGCTGGAGTCTGGAGTGGAGCCATGTATTGAATCCAGGCACAGTGATATGGGACACAGGCATCTTAAACTGTTAGGCCAAATGTTTGCTCCATAAACTGCATTTTAAAGGCAAGTTTCTTCAAGTGCAGGTATCTAGGTTAGATTGTTATCTCCTCAAACTACATAACCCCACAATATATAGTCTTTAAATCTATAGTTATCTGTGATGAGCGCATTGTTTTGGGCACTCTGTTATACTATAAAGTACTGAAGCTTTTCCTCAAAGCAAGATAAAGAGACCAAAACACTTGGAGCAGCACTGTGTAGGTGATCCATTTTATAGCATTTGTGATTGAGGGAGGTAGGACTGTGAGTCAGGAGCCTGAGGCTTCTGTGTGGGTCATCTGTGACTTCAGATGAGCTGGATTTTAATCTTGCATGGACTTGATTTCTTGCCCTATAGAATGAAAGTGTTGCTCTCTGAGATTATTTCAATTATAAAACAAATTGGTAGATTCATACCTGGGTGGTTAATTTTACACATCCCCTTTGCTAAGGCCATGGTACCAAGACACTTGGTCAGATATTACTGTAAGGGTGGGCATTTATTCCAATGGTTAAGATGCCTTTGTCCCATAATGGAGCACCAGGGTTTCATGCCTGCCTCTGACTCCTGAATCTGGTTTCCTGCTAATGCAGCTACTAGGAGGCAAAGGTGGTGGCCTAAGCAGTTGGGCTCATATCACCCACATGGGAGCCCTGGACTGAGACCCTGGCTCTTGGGTTCAGCTGGGGCAGTCCCAGCTGTTGTGAGCATTTGGAGAGTGAATCAGCAGATGGGAACTCTTTCTCCCTCTATCTATATTTGCTCCTCTCAAATAAATGTCTCTAAAATTTTTGTAGATGTCTTGGGAAAGGCATTTTGAAGATGACATTAGCATTTAAACAGTACACAAAGCAGACTTCCGTATATAAAGTGTGTGGGCCTCATTCAATCAGTTGAACACCATAATAGAAAAAGACTGACTGAGGGAGTTCTGTTAGCAGTCATAGAGCTGTCTCACATGTATCATATATGTGTGTATCAATTAGTATAATATATATCAGTAAAATCACTGAGTCTAAAAATAAAACACACTTTAAAGGACTTTTCCAAAAACCAACACTGAAATCCCATCCACTGTGTTCTTTCATTCCCACAGTCAATGTTAGGGAACCTACACAATTGCAAACATTGTTCTGAGAAATTAGGACACCCCTTATGTGTCTGCATTGTAGTTGGGAGAAGCAAAGAACATTTAGCATATGAAGTAAGTTGCTCAAGTATTGGTTAAAGAAAACTAGAGAATTGGGGGTACCTGGTAACAGGAATGTGAGGTAACAGGTATAAGAAGGCTGGGATTCGCCGGCGCCGGCTCAATAGGCTAATCCTCCACCTAGCAGCGCCAGCACACCGGGTTCTAGTCCCAGTCAGGGCGCCGGATTCTATCCCGGTTGCCCCTCTTCCAGGCCAGCTCTCTGCTGTGGACAGGGAAGACAGTGGAGGATGGCCCAAGTGCTTGAGTCCTGCACCCCATGGGAGACCAGGAGAAGTACCTGGCTCCTGCCATCAGATCAGCGCGGTGTGCTGGTCGCAGCACGCCAGCCTGGCGGCCATTGGAGGGTGAACCAATGGCAAAAGGAAGACCTTTCTCTCTCTCTCTCTCTCTCTCACTATCCACTCTGCCTGTTTAAAAAAAAAAAAAAAAAAGAAGAAGAAGGCTAGGATTCCTTTCTTGCCTGGGAGATCATAGAATTGAGGATGTGATGGTTGTGAACACATCCCAAGTGTTCCTTGATTGGGGTAACCTCTCCAACCTTGTTCCCCAGCTCAGCCCACGATGGCCTTTGTTGAGAGGATGGCAAGAGAATTATGAATGAAAGAAAAACATAGGAAAGAATTTACTTTATTCCCCATATGGTAAGGTTCTGGGGAAATACTGTTTCATGATCTTGGACTTCTCAGCCAAGATTTAGGAGCTCCCAGAGTTACATTAGAGATGCAAATCACCACTTAGTTTATGAATTTAAAAAATATACATATTTTAATCCACAACTTATCCACACTATAAAGAACAAATAAAACTGACTTCCTTAAGTCCCTTTGTTGGATTCAGAGCCACTCACAGGAAAGTTCCAAGCCTGGGAAAGGCCAGACTATGTACAAAAAGGGACTTTTAATTTAACTGTAGAGACTTTAAAACATTCTTTTAAGATTAGTTTCTACCTTCTCACACAAAATGCAAAAACCTATTTAAAAAGCACATCTGATAATCACCTGGTTTCTGTCTGAGTAATTGCACTGATGAGTAAGCCACTCACTTCCTCACGGGGAATTTGTTTTACTTTGTGATTGCACTTTTTGTTAAAAAAGTACTTTTGCCAGAATCTGCTATTCTGCTGTTTATACCTAGCTGTATTTCTAGAGATCATAAGAAAAAAAACTAGTAATATAAATGTATATTTTTGTAAGACATACTGCCAGTCATCTCTTCTCCAGGCCCACAACATGGGTTGTACACCTTCACCATCCTGGTCCACTATCGTATCAAACTCAGTTTGTCAAACTCCTTCATAGTTGCTATTCCCGGTATCAAATTCAATCCCATTGTTGTCACTACAAGGAAGAGGAATACTGAGCTTCCAGCTATGTGCTGTGAAACAATGAATATGGTATAAATCCTGGAGTCTGGTAAGTGTGGTGGAAACCCCAGCTCAAAGCAACTTGTACCCCTCACTCAGCATCCAATCCAGAAATTTGAAATCAGGAGCCTCACTCTGATAAAGAGATTTCTTCCTTTCTTTCCTTATCCACTTATTTTCTTTTCTATTTTTCCTTTTTAAAGATTTATTTATTTGAGAGGCAGAATTACAGAGACTCAGAGGCAGAGAGAGAGAGAGAGAGAGAGAGAGAGAGAGAGAGAATCTTCTAGCCTTTGGATCACTCCCCAAATGGCCACAAGGCCCAAAGCTGAATGGATCTGAAGCCAGGAGCCAGGAGCTTCTTCCAGGTCTCCTATGTTGGTGCAGGAGGCCAAGGATCTGGGCCATCTTTCACTGTTTTCCCAGGCCACAGCAGAGAGCTGGATCAGAAATGGAGTAGCTGGGACCTGAAGCCACTACGCCACAATGCCAGGCCCCTCCTTATCCATTTCTAATCCTTTCCTGCTTCCCGTCTTTATGATTATTTTATCCTTTGCCTCTATTGTCTTCACATTTAGAGGAGGTGGAAGTTAAATGCAAAAGGATATAAATAAGAATGATCTGGCCAGGTATGACAAAGTTTTTAAAAGCAACTTTTTATTTACAGAGATGAGGCACACAGACTATTTCTAATTACTAAATAAACTTTCAATGAAGTTTGCCAATCAACTTGCCTGAAGTCATCTTGACATCCATGAACAACACCGACCCGTTTGAGCAGGAAGGGAATAGCTCTGTCGCCTTGTGTCCACCCAGAAAAGTCAGGAACATCAAATAAGGGGCTAGCAACAATCCTTAGGTGGTGAAAGGAGTACATTGATCAAAGAGGAGGTCTAGCAGAACTAGCAGAATAGCAATCCTTTACTCAAGGCCACTGTGCCTCTATATCCCTTTCTGGACCAGGTGGAAGGTGGAAGGTGGAAACACACAAAACCATGATGCCTTTAATAAAATAATTTTAGAACTAATCAAAATAGGTTTCCACTATTGTGAGGAAAAAAAAAATCAGGGGCTGGCACTGTGGCACAGTGGGTTAAAGCCCTGGCCTGGAGCGCTGGCATCCCATATGGGTGCCAGTTCTAGTCCTGGCTGCTCCTCTTCCAATCCAGCTCTCTGCTATGGCCTGGGAAAGCAGAAGATGGCCAAAGTGCTTGGGCCCCTGCACCCGCATGGAGATCCGGAAGAAGCTCCTAGCTCCTGGCTTCGGATAGGTTCAGTTCTGGCCATTGCAGCCAGTTGGGGAGTGAACCATTGGATGGAAGACAACTCTCTCTCTCTCTTACTCTCTGCCACTCCTCTCTCTGTGTAACTCTGACTTTCAAATAAATAAATAAATCTTTAAAAAATCAAATTATCTGTTTAAATTAAATTGCTTTGTAAAATTTGTTCATCATATATTTTTCTAGTACACATGCTATTCCAAGCACAATCACATAGCTTGTGAAGAATGCATGATTATCTTCTCTTTATGGCTAAGTAAGCTGGCCTAGAGAAACTGGGCAACTAGACCAAGTTACACAATCATTATAAGGGTTTCATGAGAACCTGAGACTTCTGTGTAATGTCCATTCTTTGGAGCCCTCCACCCTCTCTAGATATCCACGTCCTTGTGTCCATGACTTTGATTCTATGTCCTGTTTCTAAGCCATTTGCCTACCAGCATCTCACTGTGGAAAACATGTTAAAATCATCCTCCACTGAATGGAACCAACTAAGGAAAGACTATTGTATTTTAATACCATTATATGCAAGTCCATCTCTAACATTTTTGGTGTCCAGAGTCAGAGAACAAATACAGCACATATACTAGAAGTTTTAAGGCTGATGTTAGTCAAGCTAACCAACTGTTGAATACTCTGAGAAATACAGGACCTGGAAGAACAGGTTTGCATACAAACTTCTCAGATCTGTCATGATGTGGTGATGCAGGGATATCAGGTCCTTGTTCCTTCTGTCCCCTTTCCTGGCTCTCCTTGCACAGAGCAAGGGTCTCTCTTCATGGATATGGGACTCCCAGCTCACAAGACCAAGCTCTAACCAACCTCCTGCTACCACTCCTGGGACTCCAGGACATTTAGGCTGGGAACTTGAAAGCTTGAGATACCCAGAGGGTGATCTAAGGAAGGATTATCCATGGGTGCACATGGCCCATTTATCCAAATGTTCCTTGTCTGATGGATGCGGGTATGGCTGAAAGAAAGCCAGTTTGGGGCCTCTCAGGCAAAAATCTGAGGGAGTGGTTTATTGTGTGATCTCATTTAAACCTAAGTGCATTTCCTTAATGGGGGACAGGATTGGAAGGAAGGCACTGGTCTAAGGGCACCTTGTCAACAAATGTCCATGGTGTGTTTTCCTTTTTTAAATTTTATTTATTCATTTTTATACAAAGTTTTTATTTAATAAATATAAATTTCATAAGTACAACTTTTGGATTATAGCAGTTTTTCCCCCCATACCCACCCTCCCACCCCCAGACTATCCTGCCCCCTACTCCCTCGCCCATCCATTCTTCATTAAGATTCATTTTTAATTATCTTTATGTACTATACAGAGGATCAACTTTATACTAAGTAAAGATTTCAACAGTTTGCAGTCACACAGACACACAAAGTACTGATTAAATACTAGTTTTACCATTAATTCTCATAATACAACACATTAAGGACAGAAATCCTACATGGGGAGCAAGTGCACAGTGACTCCTGTTGTTGATTTAACAATTGAGACTCTTATTTATGTCGTCAGTAACCACTCGAGGCTCTTGTCATGAACTGCCAAGACTATGGAAACCTCCTGAATTCTATTTAGACAAGGCCATAATCAAAGTGGAAGTTCTCTCCTCCCTTCAGAGAAAGGCACCTCCTTCTTTGATGGCCCATTCTTTCCACTGGGATTTCGCTCCCAGAGATCTTTCATTTAGGTCATTTTTTGCCACAGTGTCTTGGCTTTCCATGCCTGAAATTCTCTCATGGACTTTTTAGCCAAATCCAAGTGTGTTAAGGGCTGATTCTGAGGCCAGAGTGCTGTTTAGGGCATTTGTCATTCTTTGAGTTTGCTGTGTGGCCCATTTCCCATGATGAATCATTCTCTCCTTTTTAATTCTGTCTATTATTAGCAAACACTTGGTCTTATTTATGTGATCCCTTTGCATAATGTGGTTTCAACTGGGGAGTCCAGGGTAGAATTCATTACACATTAAGTATTTAGCAAATGCATGTTTAAAAGAGTTTAATTTCATTTTCACTACTGAAAATAAAACAAAAGTAAATGCAATATATGGTGAAACATATTTGAAATATATATCCGGGCTACTACTGTCTATGGACATTTATGTAGACTTCAGGTTTTTTTTTTTTTTTTTTTTTGACAGGCAGAGTGGACAGTGAGAGGTGAGAGAGAGAGAGAGAGAGAGAGAGAGAGGTCTTCCTTTGCCGTTGGTTCACCCTCCAATGGCCGGCACATCGTGCTGATCCGAAGCCAGGAGCCAGGTGCTTCTCCTGGTTTCCCATGGGGTGCAGGGCCCAAGCACTTGGGCCATCCTCCACTGTCTTCCCTGGCCACAGCAGAGAGCTGGCCTGGAAGAGGGGCAACCGGGACAGAATCCGGCACCCCGACCGGGACTAGAACCCGGTGTGCTGGCACCGCAAGGTGGAGGATTAGCCTAGTGAGCCTCAGCGCCGGCCCAGTTTTTGTTTTTTATAAATAATTCTGCTGTGGACATTCTGGTAACATATTTTTGGTGACCATTAGGTCACATTTTTATTGGGTAGGTATAGCCAAACAAGGTGCAAAAGTGGTTGTATGGAATTACACTTAACACCAGCAGTATAACAGGGTTCAGTTTGCTCAAACTGCTACCAACATTGGGTATTTTTCCTTATTTGTTTTAGCCTTATGGTACCTGTGGAGTAATACTACAGTGCAGTTTTAATTGGTGTTGCCTTCATATTTAAAAGGAACTTGGGTGCCTTTTCCTGTTTATCGGTCATTTGTTTCTACTCTTTTGTTCAACTATATGGGCCATTTAATATACATTTACATATTATGCATATATATATGAATATTTTTTAGAATATTTGGAAAAGTACATTAAGTTATTAACTGATTAAATCTAGGAAGTAAACATTTTGGGAAAGTAGGTCTGCCCCCTCCAGTTTGTATGCACAGTACAGTGAATTCAACTGGATTAAGCTTAATGGAATCAAAGTACATTACAGTCAAAGAAATATCCTTGCTAACAAATTATAATTCCCTGAGTGGCCAACAATTATCAGTTTTATATAATTTGAAGTTCTCAGAACACATAGGGTTAGGGTCAGGGTCAGGGTTTAGGGTTTAGGGTCAGGGTTTAGGGTCAGGGTCAGGGTTTAGGGTCAGGGTCAGGGTTTAGGGGTAGGGTTAGGGTCAGGGTCAGGTCAGGGTCGGGGACTTCTAATTTTCTTTCTCTAGCTTTAAGTCAGGAAACATAAGTTGTGATTCTATACAACAAAAACTTAATCTATATCAAAAATTGAATATTAATAGGACATTAAAATTAATTAATATAACATTAAGTTATTAATTAAATTATTAATTGATGATATTTAAAACTAGATCACCAGAAATTGAATATTAACATGATATTAAAATTCTGTGTTTTATAAAGTGCTTGAATGACGAGTTTCTCTACTAGGTTAAAAATATAATCCACCATACAATAACTTGATCCACAAGCAACATTCTAATCCTCAATTCTTACAGAAAATGGGATGATGTACCATATCTAAGTAATTTATTCTTGGTATTTATATAATTGAAAAAGCATGGATAAAATAATGTGGTTGATGTGTAATCATAACTATATTTCTGTTGGCTTTGATCATTTTTTAAATCAACATAAGATGTCAGAGTTTTTAATTTGTCTATATCCTTATCAATTTTATTACTTATTTACCTATCTGCTTCATATTTTTTGTCATTTTTATTTCACAGAGGATTTTGAGGTGGCTTCTGGAGATATATACTGGCCAAAAAGACAAGGAAAGAGAAATGAAAGGAAAATAAGAGAGAAAACTAAGATAGCAGGCATGGAGAGTTAGCTCTTGAAATGTGTAACAACCTGATTAATTGCTAGAAGTAGGCAATTAGTTTGGCTCTGGGTTTTCTGGTGACTACAACAAATAATAAAATATGAGCCTCTGCAAGCTGTATACTGCCCATCGTGACAACGAAGCAGTTGTTTGGAAGTGCGTGTTCTTCTGGAACTTGTAGATACATGAAATTGTTCCCAGAGTTCATCACACAGGAGCTTCATATGGTCAACGGGGTGATGCAGCATCAATGTTGTATAAGTGAGACTGATGAGTAGGTGTTTGGCACGTGGTTAAGATAGCACTTGGGAGCTGTGCGTCTAACATTGGAGTGCCTGGGTTAGATTCCAGCTCCCCTTCCTTTCCTGCTTCCTGTTAATGCACACCCTTGGAGGCAGCAGGTGATGGCTCAAGTACTTGGGATTCTGCAACCCATGTGGGAGACCCTGACTGAGGCCCCAGCTCCCTTCTTCAGCCTAGCCCAACTTCGGCTATTGCAGGTATTCGGGGCATAAACCCGCAGATAAACTATATTTCTCTGCCTGCCCCTTCTTTCTCTCTGTCTTTCTGCCTTTCAAATACAATGAAAAAACATTTTAAAGAAGATGAGTCTAAGTGACCCTCTCTGCTCTAAAAATTCTCATGGAGATTCCTGAACGGAAAACTGCAGACAAAACTTGACAAAAATCATAGGCCATCTTATATTCACCTTTACCTCTTTTTTTAACTCAAAGCCACCAACGACATTTAATTTTAAGAAATATAAAGGGTCATGTTGATCACAAAAGTTTTGGTTCAGAAATTATTTCATACAGTTTTCAATTGAAGAATACATTTGAGAATTTTGTATTAAACTATTTAATGGAATTCACAATTCATGAAAAACTTAAATAGTCTGTGGAACTATGGGTTTCAGGAATTGAGCAAAATGAATCCAGATAAACAAAAACCAAAATGAACAACCTATCTAAGATTTACTTACAATCCTCAGCTTTCCTGGGAATACTTGAAGGAAAAGATTGACTTATCTGGGGGCTTACTAGGTTAACTACAAATTTGTCAACTGTTTCACTCATGTTTATGACTCACAAGAGAGTTAGTAAACAGATTAAACCATACTTGCATGCCTTATATGTGATGAATGTTGATTCCAAAGGAAACTAGCAAAACACAACTTGGAGCTTTTTTTTATGCTTCAGAACACTCCCTGAAAATACATTTACTGGAAAAATAGCATTCGTAAATTTAAGCTATGGAAAGTGACCTTAATAGGTCTAGTGGAATAAGCAATCATTTTTTTGTGTGTGTGGTATGAATCAGGGTCATCAAAGTTCACTGATAAAATGTACCACAGTTCCTTCATGCTAGTGTTTCTTTTGGTTTGTAGAATGGCCTTGTCAAAATTCAAATATGTTTTTGAGATGAGCAATAAATTAATTTATGCAAACCTGTTTAGGCTGGGCATTGTGGTGCAGCAGGAGTTGAGCCATCTACTGGTGTGTGGTTCAGGTGTTGCAACTCCACTTCTGATCCAGCTTCCTGTCGCTGCATCCTGGAAGGCACCAGATGATGGCTTACATGCTTGGGCCCCTGGCACTTGGCAGGTGAGACCTATTTGATGGAATTCTGGCCTCCTGGCTTTGGCATGGTCTAGCCAGGGAAACATTCACAGGGAAAAAATAAGTGGTTCTACATTTTTTAAAAGCAAAATAATTGTTTCTTTTTTTATTTCTTCAAGAATTCTGTATTTTTAAAGAGAATGTGCAAAATACTGAGTTCATTTATGTTCCTATTTTTATAACTCTGTCTACATAATTACAGATTTGTGCTGCTGATCACTATGCAATAATATTCATATGGCTTCATTAAAATGGGGAGGAGTTCAGATTTTTATGTTTCCCTACATGTCTTTAATATGGGAAATGTAAACTTTGCTTTCCAAGACAGTAATTATAAAGAGAGATATGACAACACTTCAAAACACTTGTTGAAAAATGGAATTAAAAGGTAAGTATGTTTTAGTACAAAAATTTTTGAAACTCAGACACAGTTTTTTTCATATATATTTGAATGAATTTTTTGAAGACCCTTCATATATCACAATATTTGTTTACATATTCTAGAATTTTATTTTTTTAACTTTTATTTAATAAATATAAATTTCCAAAGTACAGCTTTTGGATTACAGTGGCTTTCCCCCTCCATAACTTCCCTCCCACCTGCAACCCTCCCATCTCCCGCTCCCTCTCCCATTCCATTCACATCAAGATTCATTTTCAATTATCTTTATATACAGAAGATCAATTTAGTATATATTAAGTAAAGATTTCAACAGTTTGCACCCACACAGAAACACAAAGTGAAAAATACTGTTTGAGTACTAGTTATAGCATTAGTTCACATTGGACAGCACACTAAGGACAGAGATCCTACATGGGGAGTAAGTGCACAGTGACTCCTGTTGTTGATTTAACAACTGACACTCTTGTTTATGGCGTCAGTAATCACCCGAGGCTCTTGTCATGTGTTGCCAAGGCTATGGAAGCCTCTTGAGTTCAGCAACTCTGATCTTATTTAGACAAGGTCATAGTCAAAGTGGAAGCTCTCTCCTCCCTTCAGAGAAAGGCACCTCCTTCTTTGATGGCCCGTTCTTTCCACTGGGATTTCACTCACATAGATCTTTCATTTAGGATTTTTTTTTTTGCCAGAGTTTCTTGGCTTTCCATGCCTGAAATACCCTCATGGGCTTTTTAGCCAGATCTGAATGCCTTAAGGGCTGATTCTGAGGCCAGAGTGCTGTTTAGGACATCTGCCATTCTATGAGTCTGCTGTGTATCCAGCTTCACATATTGGATCATTCTCTCCTTTTTAATTCTATCAGTTATTATTAGCAGACCTAGTCTTGTTTATGTGATCCCTTTAACTCTTAATCCTATCATTATGATCAATTGTGAACAGAAATTGATCACTTGGACTAGTGAGATGGCATTGGTACATGCCACCTTGATGGGATTGAATTGGAATCCCCTGGCACGTTTCTAATTCCACCATTTGGGGCCAGTCAGCTTGAGCATGTCCAAAATTGTACATCTCCTCCCTCTCTTATTCCCGCTCATATTGAACAGAGATCACTTTTCAGTTAAATTTCAAAACCTAAGAATAATTGTGTGTTAATTACAGAGTTCAACCAATAGTATTAAGTAGAACAAAAAAAAATACAAAAAGGATGAAGTATTAAGTTGTTCATCAACAGTCAGGGCGAGGGCTAATCATGTCACTGTTTCTCATATTGTCCATTTCTCTTCAACAGGTTTCCTTTTTGGTGCTCGGTTAGTTGTCACTGATCAGGGAGAACATATGATATTTGTGCCTCTGGGACTGGCTTATTTCACTCAGCATGATGTGTTCCAGATTCCTCCATTTTGTTGCAAATGACCGGATTTCATTGTTTTTGACTGCTGTATAGTATTCTATAGAGTACATGTCCCATAATTTCTTTATCCAGTCTACTGTTGATGGGCATTTGGGTTGATTCCAGGTCTTAGCTATTGTGAATTGAGCTGCAATAAACATTAAGGTGCAGACAGCTTTTTTGTTTGCCAATTTCATTTCCTTTGGGTAAATTCCAAGGAGTGGGATGGCTGGGTTGTATGGTAGGGTTATCTTCAGGTTTCTGAGGAATCTCCAGACTGACTTCCATAGTGGCTTGACCAGTTTGCATTCCCACCAACAGTGGGTTAGTGTCCCTCGCCAGCATCTGTTGTTGGTAGATTTCTGAATGTGAGCCATTCTCACCAGGGTGTGGTGAAACCTCATTGTGGTTTTGATTTGCATTTCCCTGATTGCTAGTGACCTTGAACATTTTTTCATGTGTCTGTTGGCCATTTGGATTTCCTCTTTTGAAAAATGTCTATTGAGGTCCATGGCCCATCTCTTAAGTGGGTTATTTGTTTTGTTCTTGTGGAGTTTCTTGATCTCTTTGTAGATTCTGATTGTTAATCCCTTATCTGTTGCATAGTTTGCAAATATTTTTTCCCATTCTGTCGGTTGCCTCTTCACTTTCCTGATTGTTTCTTTTGCAGTACAGAAACTTCTCAATTTGATGCAACCCCAATAGTTAGTTTTGGCTTTGACTGCCTGTGCCTCCAGGGTCTTTTCTAGGAAGTCTTTGCCTGTGCCTATATCTTGCAGGATTTCTCCAATGTTCTCTAATAATTTGATGGTGTCAGGTCATAGATTTAGATCTTTAATCCATGTTGAGTGGATTTTTGTGTAAGGAGTAAGGTAGGGGTCTTGCTTCATGCTTCTGCATGTGGAAATCCAATTTTCCCAGCACCATTTATTGAATAGACTGTCTTTACTACAGGGATTGGTTTTGGATCCTTGATCAAATATGAGCTGGCTGTAGATGTTTGGATTGATTTCTGGTGTTTCTATTCTTTTCCATTGGTCTTTCCATCTGTTTCTGTACCAGTACCATGCTGTTTTGATTACAACTGCCCTGTAGTATGTCCTGAAATCTGGTATTGTGATGCCTCCGGCTTTGTTTTTTGTTGTACAAGATTGCTTTAGCTATTCGAGGTCTCCTATGCCTCCATATGAATTTCAGCATCATTTTTTCCAGATCTAAGAAGAATGTCTTTGGTATTTTGATTGGTATCACATTGAATCTATAAATTGCTTTTGGGAGAATGGACATTTTGATGATATTGATTCTTCCAATCCATGAGCGTGGAAGATTTTTCCATTTTTTGGAGAATTTTCTGTTAATTTTAAACACAGTATATCTCCATGATGTTAAAAAACACAAATAATTAACAATTTTTGCAATAGCTAACCCAGAAGAATGTAATTAACTTACAATGAAATTTTAAAAACTGAACTTATAAAAAAGACAAATAATTAAAAGTAGACATTTCAAAATAATTTAGAACAGAAAATTCACAGAAATCTAAAAACAAATTAGTATGAGCATATCAAGGTTCTCGAATTAATTCCCTGCTAAAGAAATGTAAATTAAAATGATAAGAAACCTATTTCTAACTCTATTAGTCTTGAAACAAAGTGTTTGTTAACAGTATGCATTAAAAGGGCTAATGGACAGATTTTTCTTCAATGTCAATTGAGAATGTAAATACACAAAGTCTATTTTCAGGACATTTTGACATATCTATAAACTTATGAATGCATATATCTTTTTTGCTAGAAATTTTAGTTTTAGAAGCGCAGATTGCAGCTAGCATTTGATGCAGCAGTTTCATTACTCCTTGAGATGCCATCCCATATCAGAGTGCTTGAGTTCAAGTTCCTTCATGGCTTCCAGTCCAGCTTCCTGCTAATGCACGTGCTGCAGCATATCAGATGGTGGCTCAAGTAGTTGGCTCCCTGCCACCTACCTGGGAGAGCTGGATTGAGTTCTGGGCTCCTGGATTCAGTTTGACCCTTCTCTGGCTTATGCAGGCATTTGCTGAATAAACCAGTAGATGGAAGTTGTCTCTCTATTTCTCTCTATGTTTCTCTCTCTACCTTTCAAATAAATAAATTTAAAAAGAAGTGTATAATTATAGACAAACTGACAAAATTTTGCTAAATTATATGAGTGAAAGAAAAAATGATTACACATTTATTATTTGTCTTCTGACTTGTTAAAATGGTATTTGAAGGGGCTTCAAAATATTCATAGAAAATTAAACATTATTTTCCATTAATATTCTGGAGTCCTTTATACCGTTTTTGAGCAAAAAATGCTTTCTTTTCATATGGTCATATTTATCCAATTGTTCATGCTAGCTGTTTACACAGTTTACTGTGAAGTAGGACAAAGCACCACCACTCTTCATCTGGAAACGAAGGCTAGAGTTCCCCTACTAAGAACAAGAGCAGGGGTAGGACCTAGCAATTTAGATGCCAGCAGTCGTACTGGCGTACCTGGCTTCAAGTCCCATCTCCACTCCCAATTCCATCTTCCTGCTGATGCGCATCTTGGGAGGCAGCAGGTGATGACTCAAATATTTTTGGGTCACTACCACCCACACGGGAGGCCAGGATTGAGTTCCTGCCTCTTGGCTTCAGCCTGGCACAGCCCTGGCTATTTATTGTAGGCATGTGGGAAGTAACCCAACAGATGGGAAATTTCTGTGGATCTTCCTCTTAAGTAAATTAGAAATAAATAAAATTTTAAAAGAAGCAAAGATTTGATTCCAGTTCGGACTTCAAGCTTTTTCTGTTTTCACCTCATCGAACTGAATCTTGAAGTGGAAAAAGGGCAGGAGCTTTGAAATTAGCTTGGGGAACACCATCACTAAGTGTTTGAGTTCCTCCCAGCATGGGGAACACCAGATAAAATGAAACTACTCCTAACCGATGATGCATAGTTCTACTTAGAGGAGTCAGGTTTTCTACCGCTTAATTTCTGGTATGTATAATACACATAAAAGTCTTTTTGAACCTTAGATTGTTGGAACAATGTCTCTGATAGTATGGCTGTTTTCAGAGATTTCTCAGTGGGAAACTTAACAACCAGTAATTTCAAGTATATGGGGAAAAAAGGAGACTCCCCTGTAATGACGGTGAATGTATGGTTAATATTTCCTGGTTACCCTTAGGGTACAGAAATGGGGGAAGAGGCAAGTAGGAAAGAATGAATGTTCCAGGCCGGTGCCGTGGCTCAATAGGCTAATCCTCCACCTGCGGTGCTGGCACACCAGATTCTGTCCCGGTTGCCCCTTTTCCAGTCCAGCTCTCTGCTGTGGCCAGAGAGTGCAATGGAGGATGGCCCAAGTCCTTGGGCCCTGCACCCGCATGGCAGACCAGGAGAGGCACCTGGTTCCTGGCTTCAGGTCAGTGCAGCGCGCTGGCCGCAGCGGCCATTGGAGGGCGAATCAACGGCAAAGGAAGACCTTTCTCCCTGTCTTTCTCACTGTCCACTCTGCCTGTAAAAAATAATAATAATAATAAAAGAATGAATGTTCCTACTTTATTTTATGTAGCTTTATGTACTATTTTTTTTTCTAATTGGTATGTGAAAGTATAAATTCACTCTTTAGATAGCTTGATTTATTAGATTTATTAGAATTTTTCATTAATAGCCCTTTGTGTACTGATTTAAAAAGCTGTTATTTTTATGAAGATGAGGCATTAATATATCTATTTAGGTTTAAAAAGTAGACAACTGAAGGGGCTGGTGCTGTGGTTGTGATACTGGTTGCTTATTAATAAATTCACAATATTAATAACCTTTGTGGTTTCTTGCCACGAATTCAGAGAAGAATTCTGAATACTGGCATAAATGAATGGGACAGCATAAGTTTTAACCTTTTTTTCAGTAAGAGAAATGCATAGGAGAGTGAGGGCCCTATCTAAGAGAGAAAGGGAAATCTGGATTCATACCAAGCACCAGGAGCCAGTCACGTGGAGGAGCGTGCAGGCCAGGAGGCATGGGACCGGTGGCCCAAAGGCCATGTGCCTGAAGCGCGGGGCAGCAAGGGCTCACAATGGAGAAGGAGGCAAAAGGACACAAAAGGGCCTGGCCCACCTTGTCCCAGGCTTTTAATCCACTTGCAAAGGGAGTGGTTAATTAGCCTGATTGGCAGGTGGGCACACAGGTGTGGCCAGGTTGGGACAAGCAGTCACAAAGGGGCATGAGGCGTGGTCTTCCAGCTCACAAACCTTATCAATTTTGTACTATATGTCCGCCTACAAGAGTTGTAGAAGTTTAAGCCTCTGCCTGCAGTGATGGTAATCCATATGGCTGCCAGTTGGAATCCTGGCTATTATACTTCCAATTCAACTCCTTGCTAATGCATCTGGGAAAGCAGCAGAAGATGGTCCAAGTACTTGGACCCCAGCTTCCTCGTGGGAGATCTTGAAGAAGCTCCTGACTCCTGGCTTCGGAAGAGCCCAGATCCAGCTATTGTGGCCATTTGGCAAGTGAATCAGCAGATGGAAGATCTCTCTCTCTCTCTCTTTTCTAACTCTGATTTTCAAATAAATAAATCTTTAAAACAAAATAACAACAAAGAAGAAATAGGTAACTGAAAGTATTGAAAAAGAAAAAAAATAATAAGCAACTGGCAGTCTGCTTTGGACAGTATTTTCCCTGCTTCTTCACATAAAGAACTATGCCCAAGCTAAGAAGTCGAAGATCTAGGATAAACCCTTGAGCAATCTGAAGCTGAAAGATAACTTTCATTAACACACAAAGAAAAAGATTAAAGATCCCTTGTTTCAATAAGAATTGTTTACATTAAAATTTGGCATCATTATTAATCTTTCTTGAGATGTCTCAATACAATTAAAGCAAACATGAGTCAGAAAGAATGATATCAATGTTAAATCCCCAAAAGTCATCTTTTGGATTAATATAGACCCAACTGATTCATTATACTTTGGGGAAAGGAAGAGTTCAAAATGGAATAAGACTCGTCACTATTCCAGCTCCCACAGTTCATCAGTTTCTCTATTTCTTACAAGTGCTGGCACCCTATCTTTGTACCTGGCAGAGTATTGCTTTGGAGTAAATCCGGGAGGAGTCATGTAACCAAGTACATTCTTTCCTGTGGAGGAGTTATTAGAATTCTTGGCACATTCCAGGATATGGTTGGATTATGCCATCATGGTAAAAAGTGTGGTTCAGGAGGCAACTTGTGTTTCGTTCATTCATCTGGGCACAGGATTTACCAAAGAAGAAAACTACGTTTTTTCCTCCCTGGTGAACTTCAAAGACATAATACCTTTTCTTCTTAAAAGCTCGGAGTATGAATTACTTCATTATCTTAAAGTTTCCACCCAAATGAAAGGTTCTAGTTCGAAGCTTGAGGAGTTTCTTTTAAAAATAAAAGTTCTAGGCCGGCGCTGCAGCTCACTAGGCTAATCCTCTGCCTTGCGGCGCCGGCACACCGGGTTCTAGTCCCGGTCGGGGCGCCGGATTCTGTCCCAGTTGCCCCTCTTCCAGGCCAGCTCTCTGCTGTGGCCAGGGAGTGCAGTGGAGGATGGCCCAAGTGCTTGGGCCCTGCACCCCATGGGAGACCAGGAGAAACACCTGGCTCCGGCCATTGGATCAGCGCGGTGCGCCGGCCACAGCGCGCGGGCCGCGGGGGCCATTGGAGGGTGAACCAACGGCAAAGGAAGACCTTTCTCTCTGTCTCTCTCTCTCACTGTCCACTCTGCCTGTCAAAAAATAAAATAAAATAAAAGTTCTTGAGATGCCAGACAGGAGGCTGGGCTGTCTGGAAAGTCTGGGAATGCAGCTGGTATAGTTTACACTTCGCAATTACGAAAAGATCACAGTACCTTTGGGCTGTTCCCACGACAGATTTAGCAGCAGCTTACAGCAGTGTCATGGACTACAATGCAGTTTGTTTCTTCTCAGACTGAATCTTGAAAAGTACTTTTGCTTCCCAGGAATAGGAACATAAAACCCTCCCCATCTACTCATCACCCCACCTTCTCTGTAGGACAGACAGCCCAGAAACAGTAGAACTTCATAGATCATCTATGAGAAGTCATCATTCCCACAAAGTGATGATGACCAAGGGAAGAAGAGGGTCATCTTTAATTGATAAGGGGACAGTATTCATGAAATAGGAACTGTCTACAGTTGAGACTAAGAGTTTTTATAGTATTATTAGTAGTAAGGTCAATTATTTGATGGAAAATCTATTTCAGCCTAGAACTGCATGAAACAAACAAAGGCAATGAGAGACACCTGGCCACAAATAGAAGAAGTTATGAAAAAGTTCATACAAAATACATATTATGAAAAACCTATGCATATTTCTCATTTTTTTCCACTGAAATAAACTTAACTTTTATTTTCATTTTCTATGAAAGTTTTGAAGAAAATCTGTACTGTACCAAAACAGAAGCAAGGATTTAAGTCACACTGCCCCAAAGGTTTTACAGTTCATTTTATGGGAACTAAAAATTTCTGAGCCCTAGCTGTTGGCTATAATTCATTGCATGTAATACAATCTAAAGTAAGCTGCATATTACCGTTGTTTGAATTATTTTTAAATAACACTCGCCTTTTTAAGAAGCCCAACTAGAAACACTTTGTGGGAATTATTTTAGGAAGGCATCTCCTAAAAAAACGGGGGCAACCATGAAGGTGCACTGCTCTGATCCAGAGAACTTTCTGCAAATACTCGGGTTGGCTAACAGGTGCCAGTGGCCACCTCTTTGGATCTGCTGTAACATTTTTTTTTTTGACAGGTAGACTTATAGACAGTGAGAGAGAGAGAGGTCCTCCCTCCGTTGGTTCACCCCCAAAATGGCCTCTACGGCCGGAGCTGCACCCATCCAAAGCCAGGAGCTTCCTCCTGGTCTCCCACACGGGTGCAGGTGCCCAAGCACTTGGGCCATCCTCCACTGCCTTCCCAGGCCACAGCAGAGAGCTGGACTGGAAGAGGAGCAACCGGGACTAAAACCCGGCACCCATATGGGATGCTGGCACCAGGATTAACCAAGTGAGCCACGGTGCCGGCCCCTGCTGTAACATTCTTGGTAGGGCTACCTTTCTGTAGGTTGTACCCAGCCCATGACTAGCTACAAAAGCTGGGCCATTTCTGTCTGAAGCCAGGTTCTTCAAAAGGGCAATCTTAGCTTGAGGGCGCTTATTGTTTTCATTGAGATACACAGGTGCATTACAGTCTGAGGCTCTTCCAATACAATCAATCATCATTCCTTCCTTCTCACCATATAGAGGTGTTAAGCCTCATCCTAGTCACAGCTCTCCTTGTCTGCCCCTCCCTCTCCCCTGTATCTTTCACAGGTAGTTTCTCTGATAAATCCTGTAACATCAAATTCTACATTGGCATATGCTTCTCAGAGGACTTAAAATGGCAGAGCATTTGAATTAAGTGTATCCCAACTCGCAAAAAGGTAAAAGTTTTTTTAAGTCCTTTCTTTAAGATTTTTTAAAGGATTTATTTATTTATTTGAAAGACAGTTACAGAGAGAAGTCTTCTATCTGCTGGTTCACTCCCCAAATAGCCACAGCAGCTGGAGCCTGGTCTATCCAAAGCCACGAGTCAGGAGCTTCCTCTGGGTCTCCCACACGGGTGCAGGGGTCCATCCCCCAAGACTTGGGCCATCTTCTACTGCTTTCCCAGGCCATAGTAGAGAGCTGGATTGGAAGTGGAGCAGCTGGAACCTAAACTGGCACCCATATGGGATGCTGGCACTGCAGGCATCGGCTTTATCCTCAATGCCACAACCCCAGACCCTCTTAAAAATTTTTAAAGCAGATTTAAAACATGATGCAGCAAGAGCCATTGCTGTCTGGGTGTGTTTTAGATTATTTATTTATGAGCAGGCCTTGAGTAAGGGGACCCTTATGTGAACAATGGAACAATTTATTATTTAGAATGCTATGAGAGAATCATCATGCTTTGGCTTTCTCTTTCATCCAAGTAAAATTTGTCTCCTTGCCAAAAAGAGTTTATTTCATTGCCACTTGGCTATATCTGTTGCTTGGCATCTTGTTGGGTGTACTTGGCTAAAGTATGTTTGATGATCAGGTTCAGAGTTCTTACATGCAGAAATCAAACAACTGGGCCAACAAATTCTAAATAATAAGAGTTCAACATAGAATTCTTCTTGTATTTTATCTGTGCTTCAGATGAGACCTATTGAGGATGCTGAAATCTAGTACATTATTATTATTATTATTATTGACAGGCAGAGTTAGACAGTGAGAGAGAAAGACAGAGAGAAAGGTCTTCCTTCCATTGGTTCACCCCCCAAATGGCCGCTACCGCCGGCACACGGCACCAATCTGAAGCCAGGAGCCAGGTGCTTCCTCCTGGTCTCCCACGCAGGTACAGAGCCCAAGCACTTGGGCCATCCTCCACTGCCTTCCCGGGCCACAGCAGAGAGCTGGACAGGAAGAGGAGCAACTGGGACAGAACTGGCGCCCCAACCGGGATTAGAACCCGGGATACTGGTGCCGCAGGCGGAGGATTAGCCTAGTGAGCCATGGCGCCAGCCACAGTACATTATTTTAATATGGCAAGATTTGGAGTCAATTACAAAGGATAAATGAAGATAGCTGGTTTACTTCAATTTTTTTGCTCAGATATGTGTTTATTTATATTGTGCTCATTGTCCTGAAGATACATGTCCAGTCACTTTTTCACTTACACAGAGCTCCTTCAAAGTGGTTTGATTCTGCATAGGTGCTTTGGTTGCATGAGCGCCTGGTAGTCAATACTAAACCTAGTGCAGCTGAGACGGGGAGCCCACCAGAGCAGTTAACTCACCTGAGGTAGTTCTTTTTATCTCAAGGCCTACATGCTATGAGGTTGGTTCCTCTTACTCTGAAGATAAACAGGCTCCTGCCTGGACCAGGTTCATACCTTTGTAGGGGGTCAAGGCTGACTTAGATTAACCTGGAGCTTATTATACACTCATTACATTAACACATACATATTAGCATGCTAAAGAACACATACACCAGCCGCCATGACAGCAAATAGACATATAAATACAATTCAAAGACAGGGCTACTCCCCTCTGAGTGAGCTCACACTCTATGTACTGCACACTTTGGCTTTCTCAATGAAATGTTTGCTGCTTGCTATTCACTATTTTCTAACTTGCTCCTGAATTCTTTCTTGAAACAAAGTCAAAAACCTGGATGCTGAGCTGTGCTTGCCATTTAGCACCAAGAGTAATGAGAGCCATGAATACACTTAAGCAGAATTTCTTGATAAAACCCCATTAAATTTTAATTTTTAGACTATTTATAGCAGAATATTTTCATTATATACTAGATTTGTACATTTCCTGTGTTATTTCATTATGTGTTTTTGTGTCCTATGACCTTTTACATAGATTATCTTGTATAATTCTCATTATAGCCCTATCTGCTATGCTACTAATTACCTCTGTCTTAAGTTACATAGCCTGGGTATTGGAGATATTGAGTCTTGCTCAAAGTTACATAGCTATGAGTTTATCTGAGATTTTAATACAGACAGGTTTGACCTTGAGCCTGTGCTCATATATTCATTTGATATATCTTTTTCAAGTTTCCTACGTGACAGAAGACAGAGGCCATTCTACACATTAATGAAATATTAGAAATGTTCCTTAACTTTTCCAAAATAATTTCCTTAATCATAAAATAACTAAGTTGGGTTAGCCTAGAGATGTAGATCCCCACTAGGGTTCCTCCCTGTTCTGACATTCTTTTACTCTATTATTGATCTGGGCAAGCTCCCCCTAAAATAAAATTTTAGAAATTACATGCAATATTAGGTGCTGATTGGGTGTTCCAAATCTTCTGACACTTTCTTACACTTCTATCTTCCCTCTACCTTACTGTGAAGTATGGATGGCCAGAAAAGAGAAATGTAAAGATTTGATGAATGAGTGTCCTATGTTCCTGTTGAGGACTATGTTTAATGTCACAAATCTCAAAACAGACAACATCATCTAAGATTAATGAGTCGCTTTAAATTTTATATACACAGATTTATGCCACGGAATTCACCCAAAGATTTTTTTGAAAGTCATATATTCAACAAAGTACTAATTAATTTTTCTTATAAATTCAAATTCAAACAATAGTATCTGGGGCTATGGGTCCCTGGTTCATGCATTTATTCACTTGTACTCATCCTAAACACTCTAGTCTTGATAACACTAGCTAGTTATATTATCTGAGTTAAAGTCTATTTATATCTGTCAGAACTGTCCAAAAGGCAATGAATGATGCAAGTGGATAGTGTCCTATTTATGGTATGATGTAAATTGCTTTTCCTCTTTGAGGGATTGACATCTCAAGTTTATGTTGCTCTTGAAGAGATGTAATTTTCATATAAAATGTAGTCAATTTCATGTTTTAATTTGCAAGTGAATGTGGGCCGAGTATGAATTTTAGGTCAGGGGGGCATTGAGACACAATCCTTATCATCTCCTCTCCAAAGTTCACTTTAGTTTTACTCACATTTTCCCATGGGTATAGACAATAGGACACCTTGAATGGGTTATATGGCCTTTTTGATTGTATTAGTTTGCCATTGAATAACCTGTTCATCCTCTTTTGTTATCATTAGACAAATAATAGAGATATTGGAAATTAAAATCAATATTGAACTAGTCAGCCTACTGAGAGATTTAAAAAACACCTAACCTGAGATTTAGCTTATATAATTATTGTTCTTGTCGTGTTTTGTTTCTCCATCTCTTACTGCTATTTAATTATAAGCTTCAAGTTCAATACAAAACATTTGCCCAATGGACCTGTCATTACATTTTATTGTTTCTCTTAGTATCTTATTGAAAACATATTGAATGATTAAAATGAAATAAATCTGTGAAGTTCAGGATGTCTTCTTATTTTTTGTTCTAGCAGCTGGGACAAATGTCCTTTTGTGTTCTTCGGGGTGGGGGGGATATTATTCTCTTCTTGTGTATGTTTTAAGACAGACCTGAAAATGTAATTTTCTTTTGTTTTCTCCACAAAGTTAGATAACAGATTTTATGCTGGCAATTGTGCCTGTAAAATAACACTGTATCACTCATGAGCTGTCTCAGTGGATGTGGATGGCTCCTTGAAATCCACTGTCACCGAAAGAAAGCGCATAGGTCTAGACTGTCCTTTCTAGTTCTCTTTGTAGTTTATTTGTTTCTAGAAACAAGATAAAGTTTTTTTCCTCTCTTGTTAGAAACACACCTATTCACCCCTTCCTTAGAAGTGCTGCACAGCATATATGGATCTTGTTAAACAGTAACTAGTAGCAAAATGTTAGAAATCTAAAAGGAAACTGACTTTAGTTTTAAAAATCCAATGTTGGAGCCAGCGCCTTGGCGCACTCTGCCTGAGGCACTGGAATCCCATATGGGTGCCTGGTTCTAGTCCTGGTTGTTCCTCTTCCAGTCCAACTCTCTGCTGTGGCCTGGGAAAGCAGTGGAGGATGGCCCAAGTACTTGGGCCCTTGAACCCACATGGGAGACCAGGAAGAGGCTCCTGGCTCCTGGCTTTGGATTGGTGCAGCTCCGGCTGTTGCAGCCATTTGGGGAGTGAACCAGCGGATGGAGGACCTTTCTCTCTCTCTCTCTCTCTCTCTCTCTCTCTCTCTCTGTGAGTCTACCACTCAAATAAATAAAATATTTTTAAAAATCCAATGTGAAATGTGGTAATGAAAGGCGAAGACGTTGTAACTCAAAATCTTGGTGTTAAGTCAAGGAAGATCAGTGTTAGGATTTGGTCCGTGGGAAAGCATTGAGTTCTGTCATGTCTGTATTTTGTCTGAGTGAATAATGTCGAAGTTTGTAGCTGTTAAATTTTTTGATAGCTGGCGCCGCGGCTCACTAGGCTAATCCTCCACCTAGTGGCGCCGGCACACTGGGTTCTAGTCCCAGTCGGGGTGCCGGATTCTGTCCTGGTTGCCCCTCTTCCAGGCCAGCTCTCTGCTGTGGCCAGGGAGTGCAGTGGAGGATGGCCCAAGTCCTTGGGCCCTGCACCCCATGGGAGACCAGGATAAGTACCTGGCTCCTGCCATTGGATCAGCGCGGTGTGCCGGCCACAGCGGCCATTGGAGGGTGAACCAACGGCAAAGGAAGACCTTTCTGTCTGTCTCTCTCTTCACTGTCCACTCTGCCTGTCAAAAAATAAAAAAAAAATTTTGACAAATGCTACCATACAGTCTGAGTCCACTGATGATGATTTACCCATTATATACAAAAGCATAGAGTTTCACATGATTATTTTATAACTCTCACCTCCTGTCAGACATTCAACAACCCCTCTTTCTTTTCACTTTCGGCTGTGACCTTGCTTCTTGTTCTCTGGTAAAACTGAATAATCAGAGGAGAGCTTCCATAGATCCATGCTCCACCATTATCATCAAAACATTGAATCTCACCTTACAGCATCGACTACATGTAATATGTCTTCATACCTCTTTCCTGCCTGTAGTGAAGCCAGACTCCCTTCTCGTACACAAAATCCCATGTTCTCTCATTCAGCACATTCCTATATTCCTTTTCTCAGTTTTTCTTTACTCTTAATCATTCTTGTAAGTGAGCATATTGTCATTTTTTTATATTAAGAACAATTGTTCTTGATCTTGTCATGTTGTCATATCTTGCAAGTGAGCATATTGTCTTTTTTTATATTAAGAAGAACAGCTGTTCTTGATCTTGTTTTCCCTGTCTGTTATATCATCAATTTGTTTTCTCTGCCATTGGCAACAAAACTCCTTTCAAGAATTCCTTGTACTCATTATTTCCAGTTCTTCTTGCTCTTAATTTCATTCCATTTAGGCATTTCTTCTAGCACTCCATAAAACTGGCTTTGCCTACATCAACCATGACCTCCCCATTGCCAAATCCAATGGACAAATTTCAGTACTCATCTACTTAACCCATCAGCAACATTTGAAATAACTGATCACTCTTAACTCCTTGATGTTTCATCATTAGACCAGGGAAGACATCTAGATAGTTCTGGGGCTCATTTATTCCCTTGCTGTAGGTTATTTTGGCTCAGTGGTAGATCATCTGTTAAGCTCCAGAGCTGACTTTCTAAGACATTCATTTCCTCAAGGAGAATGCTTCCAGTGTTACACAGTAATCTAAATATGCCTACTTATTCTTATTCACACTAGAGCATTATAGGAGTGGTGTCCTCTTCCTGGAGTCCTTTCTTGGAGATGAGAGCTCAGGGAATCATGCATGTTCTGCTACTTCTCAGTCTGTGAGATTTTCCTCAGTGTCAACCTATTCTGTCCCTAAAAGGTACTCACAAGTGGTGTGTGTTTGGGAGCTATTATCTGGCTCCCAGAACTCCCCACTCAAATATTTCTTTCTCCTATTGTTGCAGATACTCTCTTGATGATTGTATCCATTGTAGAGTTTCCATCTCTGGGCTGTACATCTCTTATGACTGTAGAAGGCACTGGTGAATGTACTAGGATGCTGAGAACGTTCTAAAGTCAGATCTGGGAGATGGCTAAATGGATCTCTATGAACTCATTCAATTGTACACTTACTATTTGTTCATGTTTCTGTGTGTATGTTGTCTTTCAACAGAATTTATCCCAAAAAGTCATGCTGGATATTTTGCCTTATTAAAATGGAAGGAATACTTTATGGGGACGCAGTTTTTTAAAAGAGACAAATGGGTGAATGTGTATAAGGAAATGATTAGGTTTAATTTTACTTTCTTATCCTTCTTCCTTCCAAGGTACTATTTTACTCATTTTTCTATAAGCAAATTTTTCTCATGTATTTAAGAACTAGTGGGTCTTACGGAGGCTACTTTTCATGGACTGAAATGTTGAATCACCATGAAAACATGAGTTAGCCATCACCTGCTACCTCTCAGAGTACACATTAGCAGAAAGCTGGAATCAAGAATAAAGCCAACACTCAAACACAGGGACTCCAATGTGGGGATGCAGGCATCCCAAACAATGTCTTGAGTGCTGTGTGAAATTCCTGCCCAATTAGCAGTAGTTTCAAATGTGAACTATTAATGTTGATCATCTGCTAGAGTCATTTTTTAAGAGGCAAAGAGGTAGGGGGACAGGAGAGAGAGCTAGAGAGAGAGAGAGAACAAGAGAGAGAGAGAAAGCTCTCATCTGCTGACTTACACCCCAAATGCTGTCAATGGCCATGGCTTAGCCAGGCTGAAGTCAGGAGCTGAGAACTCAATTCTTATGGGTGATGGAGACCCAACTACTTGAGCCATGATCGCTCCCTCAAAGGGTGCACATTAGCAAGAATCTGAAATCAGGAATGGAGAGGGGACTTAAAACTATGTATTTCAATATGGGATAAAGGCATTCTAATGGTTTAATGGGGAAGCCAAATACCCACACCCATCTGCTGGAATCTTAAAGAGACAAATAGATCTATAGGGAATGAATAATTTAAGCATAGCAGAGAAAACCTCCTGTTTTTCTCACACCTACTCCTTAATATACTTGACACGCATTTCATGCCTGAAGGCATTCTTTTAAATCCATGGTTTTTGTCTCATTAGTAGCTGTGCAATCAGTTTAAGATGGTCCTGGTCAGATTAATAATAGAACATCAGAGGTGTGTGCTTAGCTTAGCAATTAAGATACCCGTGTCTCCCATCATAGTGACTGGGTTCTATGCCCAGCTCTGGCTCCTAACCAGCTTCCTGCCAGGTCAGCTAGGCAGTGATGATGGTTCCAGTGATTGTGTTCTTGGTACACATATGGGAGATCTGGATGGCGTTCTCTGCTCCTGCCCTCAGCCTGGCTTTGCCCTGACCATTGAGAGCTTTTGGGGAAGGTGGAGAGAGGAAAGGATTACCAAGAAGCAAGAGGAAACTTTTTTGTTTATAATGTATTTTAATTCTTAATTTTGTTGGTAACTTTTTGGGTGCATACAATGCCAAAGTTTCTCATTTTAAACATGTGAAGTTTATTTTTTATAAATTACAAAGCTTTAAAATTGAAAACATCAGAGTATATCACATAGTAAACTTAAACTTAATTCCCAAAAAAGTTTGTTTTAGTATTATGTGTAGAAGTTACACTTACATATATCCATTCCTTCTTTTTCTTCTTTATTTTTAAAGCCTATTTTCTATTCTGTTTTTGTTTTTCCAGTTTTGCATAGCCAAGTTTGTCTTCCCTGCTATTTTTCTTCCTTCCCCTACACTCTAGAATTAAGTGCATAATTCATTACTTCCTTTCTCTTGCTATCAAGAATAAAATAAGGCTATAAATTTGCCATCATTTGAACTTCGAGTAATCTCATACATTGTTTTATCATAGTATTTTCAATGTTACTAGTTTGTTTTGATTTTCTTTTTTGGTTTCTTTCTTTTTTTTTTTTTTTTTTTTTTTTTTGACAGGCAGAGTGGACAGTGAGAGAGAGAGACAGACAGAAAGGTCTTCCTTTTGCCGTTGGTTCACCCTCCAATGGCCGCCGCGGCCGGCGCGCTGTGGCTGGCACACCGCGCTGATCCGATGGCAGGAGCCAGGTACTTATCCTGGTCTCCCATGGGGTGCAGGGCCCAAGCACTTGGGCCATCCTCCACTGCACTCCCTGGCCACAGCAGAGAGCTGGCCTGGAAGAGGGGCAATCCGGACAGAATCCGGCGCCCCAACCGGGACTAGAACCCAGTGTGCCGGCGCCGCAAGGCGGAGGATTAGCCTAGTGAGCTGCAGCGCTGGCCCTTTTTTGGTTTCAACACAGGTTAATAGAATTTTTTAAAAACTTTCCCTTATTGAAATTCTTTTTAAAGATTTATTTTATTTTATTTGAAAGACAGAGTTACAGAGAGAGGTAGAGACAGAGAGAGAGGTCTTCCATCCGCTGGTTCACTACCCAATTGGCCACAAAAGCCGGAGCTGTGCCAATCCGAAGGCAGGAGCCAGGAGCTTCTTCTGGGTCTTCCATGTGGGTGCAGGAGCCCAAGGACTTGGGCCATCTTCTACTGCTATCCCAGGCCATAGCAGAGAGCTGGATCGGAAGCAGAGCAGCCGGGACTAGAACTGGTGATCATATGGGATGCTGGCGTTTCAGGCCAGGACTGTAACCTGCTGTGCACAGCACCGGCCCTGACCCTTATTGAAATTTAATTCTAATTTCAGTGCATTTGGAAATTACTTATTTATATGTTTGAATGTCCTGCTGTTTCTTCTACAAGGTTCATTATGGTAACATCCTCTTGGGGATTCCAACTTAAATCTATATAAAATAATAACATTTTTGCTGGAATTTTACATTTTTTTTTTTGACAGGCAGAGTGGACAGTGAGAGAGAGAGACAGACAGAAAGGTCTTCCTTTGCCGTTGGTTCACCCTCCAATGGCCCCCGCGGCCCGCGCGCTGCGGCTGGCACACCGTGCTGATCCGATGGCAGGAGCCAGGAGCCAGGTGCTTTTCCTGGTCTCCCATGGGGTGCAGGGCCCAAGCACTTGGGCCATCCTCTACTGCACTCCCTGGCCACAGCAGAGAGCTGGCCTGGAAGAGGGGCAACCGGGACAGAATCCGGTGCCCTGACCGGGACTAGAACCCGGTGTGCCGGCACCGCTAGTGAGCCGCGGCGCCGGCCCACATTGTTTTTAATAATAAAATAATTACCCTATTTGTTAATTTTCACTTTCTTAAAAAATATCTTTTTAAAAATCTTTATAAGTTACACTTTAAAGTCTATCTTACTAAAGACCAGGGTGATAGAATTTGACAAATGTATTAGTCTTAACTTTTTAATATAGAATTTTGCTTATTATTATGTTTATGTGTTAATATTTCTTAGGTAGTATTTCTAAGCACTCTGATATTTAATTATGTTTTCTTTTTATCCATTTGATTTTTTATCATTTTTATAAGACAAATTATATCTCTTTATGTTAGTATGAATTATTGATACCTTTGTAAAATAATTGTACTCTTTTATTCTTTCAATTTCCCAGTTTTACAAACTTTATATATGATGGAAATTGAGAATCTACTTTAAAAGATTCTCTGATTTTACAATTTATTGTTAATATTTGCATTGGATTTTCTAAACATTTAAAAATCATGAATTAAAATTTTGAGAGTATCCAGTTTTCTAGTTTCATTACTTATTTATTTCCAGTTCATTTATTTTCATCATTTCCAAGTATTTCATTTAGTTTCACCTCTTGGAGAGTTTTTTTTTTTTTTTAAATCTTTGAGTCATGTTTTAATGGATGGAATCTACATAGAGCATTTTCAAGCCCTTGCATTTATTTTACATTTTTTTTTTGACAGGCACAGTGGTCAGTGAGAGAGAGAGAGACAGAGAGAAAGAGAGAGAGACAGAGAGAAAGGTCTTCCTTTTCTGTTAGTTCACCCCCCCAATGGCTGCTGCGGCCAGCACACCATGCTGATCCAAAGCCAGCAGCCAGGTGCTTTTCCTGGTCCCCCATGAGAGTGCAGGGCCCAAGCACTTGGGCCATCCTCCATTGTCTTCCCTGGCCACAGCAGAGAGCTGGACAGGAAGCGGAGCAACCGGGACAGAATCTGGCGCCCTGACTGGGACTAGAACCTGGTGTGCCAGCACCACAGGCAGAGGATTATCCTATTGAGCTGCGGCACTGGCCTATTTTACATATTTTTAAAAAGACTTGTGGGCCGTTGCCATGGCTCACTTGGCTAAATCCTCCACCTGCGGCGCCAGTACCCTGGGTTCTAGTCCCAGTCGGGGTGCCGGATTCTGTCCCAGTTGCTCCTCTTCCTGTCCAGCTCTCTGCTGTGGTCCGGGAAGGCAGTGGAGAATGGCCCAAGTCCTTGGGCTCTGCACCCGCATGGGAGGCCAGGAGGAAACACCTGGCTCCTGGCTTCAGTAGCAGCCATTTGGGGGGTGAACCAACGGAAGGAAGACCTTTCTCTCTGTCTCTCTCTCTTTCACTGTCTAACTCTGCCTGTCAAAAAAAAAAAAAAAAAAAAAAGGACTTGTGCATTTATTTGAAAGGCAAAGTTACAGAGAGAGAGATCTTCCTTGTGTCATTCACTCCCCAAATGGCTGCAACAGTCTAGGCTGGGCCACCCCAAAGCTAGGAGCCTGGAACTCCAACCACCTCTCTCCTATGTTGGTGGTAGGGGCCCAAGCACATATTCCATTGTTTTTCCAGGCTCATTAGCAGGGAGCTGGGTCAGAAGTGGTGCAGCCAGGTCTTGAACAGGTATACGTGGTGTCGCTCCCCCTCTTCATGGAGGAACGACACAGGACCCTGCGCTGTTCTTTCGTCTGCTCGGCCCTCCCCGGGTTTGCTGCTGGTTCTTCCCGGGTAGGCTACCGTCCCTTCCACCTCCGTGGAAGGGCGGTTCCCCCTGCCACATTCCCCACTTCCGCGGGGGAGCGGCACACCGCCGGCCGGCTCTCTCGGGGGCTGCACAGGTGTTCCCCTTAGATGTTCCCCTTAGATGTTCCCGGTGCATGCCGTCTCTCTCCTCCTTTATAGTCCTCTTCCAGCAATCCCAACTCTGCTACCCACACGCCGAGTACGCTGCTCTCCTCCAATCAGGAGCACAGTTTATTGGCTGAACTGGAGGCAGCTGTGTAGAAGCTGTTTTCTTCTCTCCCAGCGCCATATTGTGGGAGAGCAGATGCATAGAATAAGTCTTAATTCCAGTAACTTAGTCTAGTCCGGGTTGCTCCCCACACGTGGGATGCAGATGGTGCCAGTGGCAGCTTTACCCGCTGTACCACAATGCTGATCCCCCTTCTATTTCTGCACTATAAAGGGTGTTTTTGACTAGTGGGCTGAAATCTTTCTTCATTTAGAGACAGACTATTTTCCCACTCTTTCTGTTTGTAACCTTTCCACAGCATGCTCTATACTGTCTTCAAATTCCCATTACAATCATTCTGTGATCTATCTACGAGCTTTATGATTGGTAGTCTCCGTTTGCTTCTCAGATCCACTTTCAGCCCTTCTCTGTCCTACTGTGTTTCTTCAGTGCTGATGCGGATAGTCTGTATTGCTCAGCTTTTGTTCTCTGGTTCAAGTTTTCAAAAGAAAGCACAAAGAGATAAGAGAGACTGGGAAGCGAAGTTGAGGAATTAATTCACTCTGCTCTTTTCCCATGAGGCTTCTTTTGGGATAGAAAGGGCATAACTACCAAATATCACAGCTCCTTTTGGGTATACTGCTCCCATGGTTAATGGGAAAAAATACTAAATGATTCAATACAAGCAATATGAATGAAGTAATTGCAATTTATAAAATAATTGCAGTAGAGAATACCCTCTGGAGACTACTTGCAGAGTATAAGGAAGAAAACCTCTCTGGAGATGATACTAAAGCTAAATATTGAGTGAGAACCAGCCATATGAATAGGAAAGAATGTTCCAAGGAAGGCAACTGCAAAGCCAAGAGCTTTGGGTGTTCCATGGTTGAAAAAGAAGCCCAGTGTAGCTGGAGCACAGTGAGAGAGCGCAGGCATGGCATAAGATATGGATGGAAAGGACAGGATTGAAAGTACAATGGAAAACTATTTGGAAAGTTGTAAGCAGGGAAAGATACTTGTTTGTAGAGGGTAATTTTGAGTGCTCTATGGAGGGTAAATGGATTGTATAAAGGCAAAAGAGAAGATGAGAAGTCCAGTTGGTTATAGTAGATATCCACGTGGGAAATGTGCTTTAGACTCGGTGGGGAGCAGATTGTTCTTGATAAAATTTGCTAATTTATTCAACGTGAAAGTAAAGAAACAAATGATTCCACTATTTCTTGCTTGAGCAAAAGGAATGAAATAAGCCAGTAAGTTACTGGAGATGCTAAGAAGTTTTTCTAATACAGGACAGAGTTTCAGAGAAGTTGTGGAAGTGGAACTTCATCACCATTAGTTCATACATGATGTTCAAATAAGAGATAGGAATAAAGCATACAGATAGAGAAGAAGAAATGACTCAAGTTCATTCCACAAAGATCTTGAACACCAAGAAGTCTGATAAAAGAATTAATAATGATGGACCCGGTTGCCCCTCTTCCAGGCCAGCTCTCTGCTGTGTCCCCGGAGTGCAGTGGAGGATGGCCCGAGTACTTGGGCCCTGCACCCCATGGGAGACCAGGATAAGTACCTGGCTCCTGCCATCGGATCAGCGCGGTGTGCCGGCCACAGCGCGCTGGCTGCGGGGGCCATTGGAGGGTGAACCAACGGCAAAAGGAAGACCTTTCTCTCTGTCTCTCTCTCTCTCTCACTGTCCACTCTGCCTGTCAAAAAATAATAATAATGATGGAGATGGAGGACAAAATAGTCAGTAGGACAAGAAAAAAAATCAGGAGAGTATACTTTAAAAAAACTGATGAAGAAAGATTTTATAAAGCAGGGAGTGACTGACTATAAGGGGGAAGATGACATTATACATTGAGTTTTGCAATATGTATGTAGATCATTGATTTTAAGAAAAACTATGTTGGTGAGACAGAAGCCAGTTTAGACAGGCAGAAACATGAAATTTGCAAGGAATTGGAGAAAAATCAGTGTAAGCAACTTTTGGGACGTTTTGCTATGAAAATTTAAAAAATGGTATGGAAACTGTGCTAGGAAGTAAGGGAAGCCTCTTATTAAGAATTTTTTAATCATAGGAGATAGAGTATGTTTAGGCTTAAGGGAATTATTCAGAAGAAAAAGAAAGCTACTGATGAAGGGAAGGAAAAAATTGTAGAAGATAAGTCCTTGATTTGACTAGAGGGAGAGTAGGAAGAGTACAGGTGGACAGGTTAAGTGATTGATCTTTAACAAGAGTAGGGACACATCTTCCTCTCTAAAATGAAAGAAGAAAGTAAGATTGATAAGACTGCATGAAATTTTTTATGTTTAATGATGAGAATATGAGGCAGTTTACAAATCGATACTGTAATTGTTGTTAATAAGCATGACTTGAGATTACTCACTAAAGAGGCAATAGAGGATTTTTAACAAAAATCATATTTTAACTTAAAAATTTAATTTAAAAATCATATTTTATTTCATTATTTAAAGTGAAATATCCACAAATTCTTACTGATAATATGTGTGTACAACCCCTCAAAGTTTGAGCTCAGATGCTACCCTTCATGTTCTGCATGGGAGTGAAGTGTAAGTGTAAGTGAAGCTGTCAAATGATTAACTTCAACTTTTCTACATTAACTTGGAAAATTGTGCTTGGATTGTTATGAAATATTGGGTGCTCAAGTGAAGTTTTCAATCACCAATTTAAAATGTGCACTTGCACAATTTTATCTTCCTTCGTTGCTTGAGTGATGATTCAGAAAAAATAATATGTTGACCCAAATCTGGGATTTGGAATCCATAGCATCCTGTCCAATCTCCATGTCATTATCTCTGCTGAAATCTTAAATTCATGAAATGATTTGGAGATGAAATGGAGAATGTGCTATACTTCCCTCCCTTGAAAAGCAAGTTTATTTTATAGGAAGTGGTGACCATCTCCCTATTCATCAGGGAGAAAAACCCTCACCTCTCTATTTGTCCAGGAGTAGATGTTTGTCCAAGTGGCTAATCCATTGCTTAGGACACCTGCATCTCATAATGGAGTGTCTGGATTTGATACCTGGCTCTGACTCCTAACTCCAGCTAACTTCCTGCTAATGCATCCCAGCAGGGCACTAGTGATGGCTCAAGTAGTTGAGCTAAATAAAGAGTTCTACAAGTAAATAGTAGAAATACCACTCTTTAGCAAGAATATATACAATGGTTATGAAAAATAGTCAAATCCCAAGATGTCAATTTCATTCATATACATTAAAATTTTTATACTCTCTATATTAGCTATCACAAATCAGAAAACATGATATTTATAATTTGAGGCCTGGCTTATTTCACTAAACATAATAGTCTCCAGTTGTATCCATTTTGTTGCAAAAGACAGGATTTAATTCTTTTTTATGATTGAGTAGTATTCCATTGTGCATATATATTATTTTCTTTATCCATTCATCAGCTGATGGACATCTGTGTTGATTCTACATCTTAGCTAAGAGACTATTGGAATTCATAAGAGAGTTTGGCAATGTTACAGGATATAAAATCATCACACAAAAACTACTAGCATTCATATATAATAGCAATGCTATGGCTGAGAAAGAACTTGTAAGATCAATCACACTCACAATAGCTACAAAATTTAAATACCTTGGGGGTAAATTTAACCAATGAGGTGAAATATCTCTACTGTGAAAATTCTAAAACATTAAGGAAAGAAACAGAAGATATAAAAAAGGAAAATCTTCCATGTTTGTAAATTGCAAGAATTAATATCATCAAAATGCCCATGACACCTAAAGCAACGTACAGATTCAATGTGATCCCAACAAAAATCTTAGATCTATAAAATTCTTCTTAGATTTATAAAATAAAATCCTGAAATTCATATGGAAACACAAGAAACCCTGAGTAGCCCAAACGATATTAAACAATAAAAACAAAGGCAGAGGTATTATAATGCCTGATTTCAAGACCTACTACAGTGCTGTTGTAATCAAAATGCATAGGTATTGGTATAAAAATAGGCATGTGGACCCATGAAACAGAATAGAAAGTCCAGAAAATTAATTCACGCATCTACAATCAACTACTCTTTGAGAATAAGCAAAATCACTCCCTGGAGAAAGGACAGTCTTTTCAACAAATGTTGTTTGGAAAATTGGATCTCAGTATGTGGAAATATGAAAATTTGAGATGATTGTAGCTAAATCCACTAGTTTAGAAATCCAGCAAAGTGAAGAAAGTAGGGAGACAGGGACAGAACAAAATGAAGTAGTGCCAGGAACCATTGTCTGACTAGGAAAATTCTTCCTCTATACCACAGCTGTAATGTCCAGAGGTCAAACCAAAGCATTTTTTGCCTGAAAATCTCCTTTATCAGGAACTCAGTGCAGTTGTGTCCACAGTCCTTATCAGTCATGGTGTCCCAAAGGGAGCATCAATCAGCCCATAAGCATTATGCATATCTCACTTCCTGTGGTTCTGGAACATTCTACACTTTTTGAAACAATGACAGGGTCCTTCTGGGCTAACTCCCTGTTTCCCCATCACCCCTTACTCTTTAATGTAGAGGGGGATAGCAGGTTGCTAATATTCTCTTTCCAACCAAGCTGTTGTGTGGATTCTTTCAATCTTTACATCCACATACAAATATTCTGGCTTGAGAATATTGCAGCTCACCAATTTCCAGCGTTAAGTGAACATTTTGTGTGAGATGGTTATTTGTATGGGAATCTAGGTTTAGAGTTCACAGTGAACATGTTGTTGTAGGGGTTCTGCACCCAATCACCTTTTTGTTCTGGTTATAAACCACCTTCTTTTTGAGAGCAAATCCTTACAAATCTCAGTCCATGAGTCTCAGGACCAATGAGTGGACAAATCAAAGCTTCACCCTCTGGGAAGAGATACTGTCTCTTTCCCATGGCTTCTGCACCTGAGAGGATGCAGTTCTAGACCTGTATCAGTGTTGCTTACAGTTGTGAGGGAAGGGGCTATCTAAAAGGGGACTTGACACAGTCAATGGCAAAACCTGGGAATGCTGAAAGTCTACTCAAAGATTTTTAGACATTTAAGTAGGGGTTCCTTTCATTGCAACTGATAAATACAGATATAGGACGCCCAGCTCAAGATTTCATTTTATCTCTGCACTTTGGTTTTGTTTGTACAAACTGGCTTTACATTTTGAACAAATCCCATTTGACTTAGTGTAGCACTGTACATTGATATAAATTCTAAGACAACTGATTTTAAATCCAATGAATGTAATTTTGAATTTCAATTTTATAAATCAGATTGAAAAGTATAACAGCTGGTACTGTTCATTGTATTAAATTGTTAGCCAAGCATTTTTTTTTTTTGACAGGCAGAGTGGAAAGTGTGAGAGAGAGAGAGAGAGACAGAGAGAAAGGTCTTCCTTTGCCGTTGGTTCAACCTCCAATGACCGCCGCAGCTGGCGCGCTGTGGTTGGTGCACTGCACTGTTCCGAAAGCAGGAGCCAGGTGCTTCTCCTGGTCTTCCATGGGGTGCAGGGCCCAAGCACTTGGGCCATCCTCCACTGCACTCCCTGGCCATAGCAGAGAGCTGGCCTGGAAGAGGGGCAACCGGGACAGAATCTGGTGCCCTGACCGGGACTAGAACCTGGTGTGCTGGCGCCGCAAGGCAGAGGATTAGCCTATTGAGCCACGGCACCGGCCCCAAGCATTGTTTAAAATTCAGAAGAGAGGGAGCAAGAGGGAGCTACCATTTGGGGCTCACTCCACCAGATGCTTGCAATGACCAACACTGGGACAGGCTAAAGCAAGGAGCTAGTAACTCAATACATGTGGATGGTAAACTCCCAAGTGCTTGAACCATAACCTGCTTCCTCCCAGGATCTGCGCAGGCAGGAAGCCAGAATTGGGAACTGGAGCTGGGAATCAAATCCAGGCATTCTGATATGGGATATGGGGATCTCAATAAGTGTCTTAATCACTGGGCTAAACACCTGTTCCCACAAGTCACTTTAAAAGTCGTTTTGATAAAAATATCTTTTAAATAATTTTTATTTTTTATTTATATTTATTTGAAAGGCAGAGAGAAACACAGAGACACACAGACAGACAGAGACAGAAAGAGAGAGAGCTCCCATCTGCTGGTTCACCTCCTAAATGACAGCAGCCAGTTCTGTGCCAAGTCAAATCCTGGAGGCCAGAACTCAATCCAGGTGTCCCAACTAGGTGGCAGAGATTCAGTCCTTGAGCCATCATCTTTGCCTCCCAGGGTGCGCATTAAGAGGAAACTGAAATTGGAACTGGTGTCAGGACTCAAATCTAGTCATTATGATATGAGATATAAGAGTCTCAAGTGGCAGCTTAACCAGTAAGCCCAACACCTGTCCCAATAAATACTCTCTAAAGCCCACTTACACGTTTCTTTACAAACTCAAAAATTACCATATATTTGAGGAGTCCCCAAATGAAGCAAAATACATTTGAAATATTCCCACCCATACTTTCTCTTACACTGTTCATGTGGTACAATTGTTGTAAGAAATGGGTCATTAAAAGAGTACCCATTTAAAAATCTAGAAACTGCCAAAAAATAACTATGTAACCTTAGATACATCAAAGGACAAAATCATATTTCTACCTCCCAACATAAATAAAAAATAAAAACAAATTTCGCTTAGTCAAAAAGAAGTAAGTATTGAAATCAGGATTTTGTCTGCCTTGGAAGAGATTGGGGGGCCTCATTAGTAAGTAACAAAAAAGCCCATAACTGATGATATGTCTGACACAGTCAGGCAGTTGGTTGGTAGAGTTGTGTAGCTCCAGAGATGTTTGAAAACTCATCCAAAGCAGAATTCTTACAATAAAACCTGGGAGTGTGAAATATTGGGTGAGGACCTCGGGGTAGATACCCCTGAGGATGCTGGTTTTACAGACTCCTCCTAACTTCTACAGCTGGCTGAGCTGGCCATACTTCACACAGGAGAGATGGCACTTGTCTTCAATAGTAGGACACTGCAGAGGCTGTCTCCCACAAGTCATCAGGTGCTCACTGCTAGGAGTTGCTACCATCTCCTCCCCTGGCTACTAGGTCAATCACTAACAAGGCCAGGCTGGCAAAGTGCTAATTCCGACAGGGGAGGGAAAAGATTATACACAGTAAGAACTGCAAGAATCAGCAAGAGCCATCAGAGTAACTCTGGATTTTGAGAGTGCACAATCAAGAATATCAGAATGTAAGAGCTGATACCTAAGAATGTATTGACTTGAGTCAATTTCTTAAGATAGAGGATACAGTAGCCTGGCAAGGTCTGAGGATGTATAGCAAACTCACTACTAGGGTGCCTCTTGAAGATCTGGAAGACACGGTGGTCAATGTCAGGAAAAATGGAAGTAAATTGAAATGCTCTGGCAGATAATAGAAGGAATGAATAAGTTATGGAAGTGGCCATACTAGAATGGATATATTATGTGAGGCCAGGAAAAACAACAGAGGATTATGTTTTATAAGGGTTCAGTGGACATACCATTAACCATGACTGTCAAGAATGGTGAGAAGCACACCAGGAAATATCACAAAAACAAATAAAAGCCACGATGGCAGGTTTCCTTTACAAGGCAGGGTTGTTAGTAGGGGAGCTGTTACTGAACTATTTTCATCACTAGGAGAGGGATATGACACCTGAAGTAATAAAGCCAGTTGATGACTCTGGGATGATAGGAGTCTGGTAGCTGAAATTACCATAGTGATGGACAAGGTCATAGAGACACCAGTGAGGAGCTCATTGGCATGGAGCTGCAGAAACCATAGGAGCAGAATATGTTACCATCAGAGGCACGTTAGAGGGACACCAACAGCTGGGCTGTCAACATGTTCAACAACAATAACAAAATGGAATTCTGAAACTCTGGTCAAAGAACGTCCAGTTCCTACTGGGTCCATTATGATGATCTCCCTAGTTACTGAATATGTAATAATAACTATTATATTTGGCATTGCAGTTACACTCTTCTCCTCTAAGCTCCCACTCTTACCCCCAAGTTAGTCCTTGACTTGGTATGCAGTAAGAGCACAGTGGGGAAGGCCAAGTGGAAAACGCTAAAACTGCTCCTCACTCTGGTTAAAAGAGTAAATCAAAAGCAATGTGCTTGGATGAGATAGCAGAGATAGTGCCTCCATTAAGAATGTGAAGGATGCAGGGGTGTTGCCCCTATCCTGTTTACATACAGTTTTCCAGTCTGGCCTCAGTGGAAACTGGTTGGATGCTGGAGAGTAACTGGAGGCACAACAGCATAACCAGTAGCCCCGTGTAGCCACACTGTGTGGTTGGTGAAGGCACTGCTGCTGGAACACATTAGTAGGGCCTCAGGTATGGGCTTTGCAGTCACTCAGGTGGAGGCTGCATTGTTTTATATCTGAATCAGGAGGAGAATCAAAAACTGTTTGCATTCATGCGGAACTGATAGCAATTTTCGTTTACAGTTTTGCCTCAGGGCTCTGTTAACGCTTCTGCTCTCTGTCATATATGGTCTCAAGTGATCTGGACAGCCTTGTCACAACAGAAAATGTCAGACCCATTCTGTCAATCACAATATGCTGATTGGGCAAGACAAACAAAAGGTGACTAAATTGCTGGGAGCCTTGGAAAGAACCGACTGGTGCGGAGGGTGGAAGATAAGCCTTATGAAGATTTGGGTATCTGCTATTCAGTGAAGATCTTGGGGATCCATGGTTAGGGGCATGCTGTGATATTGCACACAAGATAAAAATTGAATTGCTGCATCTTTCCTTCCTCACCGCAAAGAAGGAAGCATGGCACTTTTATGTGATATAAGATTGATAATTTTATCAATTAATTCTGGGATCCCCATTAACTGGATGTCTATTACCAGGAATTCCTTGCCGGATAATTGTTGCATGCTGAAGTCATTAGTTTAGCTAAGAGAAGCAGGGTGAACAGCACCACTTTGAGGGGAGAGAGTGATTTGGAGCTGTGCTGCAAATAATACCCAAGTTCAAATCAGAAATGGCCCCAAGTTGCAGAGGGGCTATTCCTGTGAAGACAGAGGCCCTGTCTATGTATGGAAGAGTTGGAGAGGTAGGAAGTCCAAAGATCGTTCTTCTAGTATGACATTTCTTACTTAGTTTAGAAGATTTTATAGACATTCATGTAAACATTGCTTATTTGTTTTATGTTTTAACTAACCTCCATCAAATGACATTTTTATGACATTTTAGACATGTAGTTTTTTCAAAGAGTAGGTATTGTTTATTCATGGAGATCAGATAAATTTTTGAAAACTTTTGCATTAAGAACAGTTGGTTTTGGTGAATTAGAAAGGATGGAACCACAATAGGAAATGCCTATGTAGAAATCCAGATATAATCAAATGGCAGTATGTTGAAACTACTGAAAACCATTTTACATCATGTATGTAATTTATTTCTATGATGTGAAGATCAAACCTGCTCAGTTTTAAAGTTCTGAAAGGGCCTCTTATAAACAACAGGAGGCAGGAAAGACAAGGAAGACTTTTACTGTGGACTCTTAAGTGCTTCTGGGATTTTGAACTTTTTGTATGTATCCTCAGTTTTAAGTAAATAAACATTTATAAAAATGATAAACAGTTTTATTCACAAAATTCTCTCAAATTAAAACACACATAGAATAAAATTTAGCAATAAAAGAATAGGGTTCTTACAAGGAAAGTTGTAAAACATACTTTTAAAAAACATAAATAAGACCAGAAAAAGGAGGTAAATCTTTTGTCCCTGGGTGAAAAGTTTAACATCACAAAATATTAATTTTTGAAATATAATATTTAATGTATTTCCAATGAGAGCAGACATTTTTTAAAGTACATGGAAGCATAATTGCCTAAAAACAACCAAAATAGTTTAGAATAAGGTATTGGTGAAAGGGCCTAGTGTTGTCAGATATTAAAAGCTATCATAAGAGTGTGATGGTATGCCATTTTATTTAATAAATCATAGCATTCTTATTATGTATAGACTCTGTTCTAAATGCGTTCCAAATATAAACTTATTTAACTTTAAACACCACTATGAGAGAGATACAGATATTATTTCCACCTCACAGGTGGAGAAATGAGTCCAGAAAAGCTTGCCCAATGTCAGAGAGTCAATATATAGTACAGCCTGGATTCAACATACCTTTAATCTGTATGTTATGTAGCCTCTCAAAAGCAAATAAATTAGTGGTACAGAATAGAGTCTAGAAATAGATCTATGAGTAAACGAGATCTAAGATGAAAAGATTAGTGTTTCTATTTATTAGAATGTTACTCTGATTCTGGTATGACTGGTTCTTCAAAAAATTAACTTACAGCTGGACTTGTGATGCAATAGTTTAAGCTACCACTGCCTGCAACACAGGTATCCCATATGGGTGCCGATTTGAGTCCTAGATACTCCACTTTCAATCCAGCCCCCTGATTTTGTGCCTGGTAAAGCACCAGAGGATGGCTCAATACTTGGGCTTCCTGAACCCATTTAGGAGACCCAGGCGAAGTTCCTGCCTCCTGGCTTTAGCCTGGTCTAGTCCAGCTGTTTCAGCCATTTGGGAAGATAACCAGTGGATAAAGATTCTCTCTCTATCCTTCTTCTCTCTCTAACTCTGCCTTCCAAATAAATAATTAAATTTTAAATAAATAAACAAAACCATAATTTGATTAGAATTCTGTACATATGGCCAGGATTGGGGAACACTTGAGTCTTCCTCACTAATAGAATTGAAAAGTAAATTACAATGCATTCATGTTATAAAAAGAATGTAACTATTAAAAAATTCATATCAGCATCTATTAACTTTACAGGATGACTATAGTTTTTTGAAAGATTTACTTATTTATTTGTAAGTCAGAGTTACAGAGAGATACAAGAGGGAGAGACACATAGAGAAAGATATTTTCTATCTGCTGGTTCACTCCCCAAATGGCTGTAATGGCCAGGGTTGAGCCAGGCTGAAGCCAGGAGCCTTAAACTCCATCCAGGTTTTTCACATGGGTACAGTGGCCCAAAAACTTGGGCCATATTCCACTGTTTTCCCAGGCACATTAGGTGGGAGCTGGGTTAGAAGTGGAGTAGCCAGAATTGAGCTGGTGGCCAGATGGGATGCTAGCATTGCTGTCAGTGGATTAACCTGCTGCACCACCACAGCAGCCCTGGATAGCTATATTTTTAGACAAAGCCAAAGCAAGTTGAATAACACTGTGTGTGCATGTGTATGTGTGTGTGTGTGTGTATTCACATTGTGTTGAAGAAATGTGTGCAAGGATATACACCATGATGCTTTCATTGGTTTCAGTAGGAAATAGCAAGTGAAGGAATGCTGCTGATAGAGGGACTTTTAATTATTTCCTGATTTATCTGTTCATCACTTTTAATAATTTACACTTTTGAACAATATCTAAGATACATTTCTACTTTATAAAAGCAATATTTAAATTTACTGTATATAGCTCATTTTTCATTTGATTATTGTTTATAACATTTATCAATATTCCCAATGATCATGGGTCCTTTTATTTTTACATGTTGAACATTTTGTTTAGTGGTACGTTAAGGCCGTGACTATAGTATAAAGATTATACAAATAATTAAAATTTTCATTTTATCCTAAAAAATTTTATTATAAAATCAAAATTTTCATGTATGAGGTTGATTAGAAAATATGTTTATTCTTTAAAATCAACATATTTGTGAAGAATAATATGCCAATATCATACTTCTCAAAGGTTTCAACAGAACCTAAGTTTGTGTATGTGCAATAAAAAGTTTTGGTTAGGTCTTTGGGGGATTTTAAAGTAAGGGATTCATTAATAGAGGCAATTCAGATAGGGTGGGATTGTTATCTTTCTCCAGAGTAATTTCTGTGGTTATCACCAGAGCCAACATGCATTCTTCTCTAGCATGCACTCAGCCTAGGAAGCTGACCTATATAAAGTGCACCACTCAGGTTTTCTTGTCCTCTGGTTCCAATTGGATTCTCTCATTGGGAGACACTGGTAAGAAACTGGATGCCGGAAGAAGCCAATGTGTAGATGTTTTTTCCCTAGTTTCTTCTGGTGGCCTGATAGTGGCTGTCTCTCCTTGCCTTCTGGACAATAATCCCTCTCCCAAAATTTCAGTTCTTTTCTTTGTTTTTGGAGGCGGAGAGGGGTATGGTCACTCCAAACCTCCCCTACCCTCTTGCTTGCTCCTTGGGACACTTTAGCAAAATTGTTTCTTATGCTTTTTCCTTAACTGTCTATTTTTGTAAATAGTTTCTTCAGTCACTCTTTCAAATGTGCCCTCTGATCCCTGTTAGTACCATCCCTGATATTTCATCCCTTACATGCGGGAGTAATCTCTAATTCAGTCATCACTCATTATTTTTTCTGCACTTTTTTTTCTGGTAAGATGATCCCTTTCTAAAACTTTCCATCACATTTCTCCTGAACCCTGTACTTTACTGAAGAAAGAAGGCAGATTCAAGCTATATACAAGCAGATACACATGGAGATTCCCATGAAAACCAAATTAAACCGAGAAGACCACGCTTATCCATTTTGCTGGAGATTGACAAAAGGGATTCCGGTTGGATTCTGGAAGCTTCCAAACTTACCCAATTATGAAGCTCTGCCATGAACTCAGCTCTTATTCTTGACTTCTGCTAGCTTTCATCCATTGTTTCTTACACTTCTGCAAAGCTCTGCCCATTAGTTACTGTGGATACACTAGCTTCAGATGATCCATGTCCCACTTCGTAGTTCTTACAAATCACTCTCAGGATGCAATGCTCCCAAGTTTTTGACACATTTACTCTCCTTTTTTCAGCTATAACAGTTTTACCCTGATGCTTTGTATTCTAACCCATAATTCAAACAACTAAAAATACATTGAAAACATTCAATGAGTACCCTTTATTGTAGGGGCACTTTCTTAGCAATTTAACTTTTAAAGTTTGTGCTTGCCTCAACTACAGTCCCAGATTTGGTTCTATTATTTTTTTAAACCGCAATTTGTTTTTTTTTTTAACTTTTATTTAATGAATATAAATTTCCAAAGTACGGCTTATGGATTACAATGGCTCCCCCCCCATATCGTCTCTCCCACCTTCATCCCTCCCCTTTCCCACTCCCTCTCCCCTTCCATTCACATCAAGATTCATTTTTGATTCTCTTTATATACAGAAGATCAGTTTAGCATACATTAAGTAAAGATTTCAACAGTTTGCTCCCACACAAACATAAAGTGAAAAATAATAGATGATTTTTTAAATGATGATGAAATCAGATCAGACCTATTGTCATGTTTAATCCCAGTGAGAGTCAAGTTGGGAATTGATAATTTCTTCTTTTTTTTTTTTTTACAGAAGATCAGTTTAGTATACATTAAGTAAAGATTTCAACAGTTTGCACCCCCATAGAAACACAAAGCGAAATATACTGTTTGAGTACTCATTATAGAATTAAGTCTCAATGTACAGCACATTAAGGACAGAGATCCTACATGAGGAGTAAGTGCACAGTGACTCCTGTTGTTGACTTTACAAATTGACACTCCTGTTTATGGCATCAGCAATCTCCCTATGCACCAGTCATGAGTTTCCAAGGCTATGGAAGCCTTTTGAGTTCACCGACTCTTATCTTGTTTAGACAAGGTCATAGTCAAAGTGGAGGTTCTCTCCTCCCTTCAGAGAAAGGTACCTCCTTCTTTGAAGACCTGTTCTTTCCACTGGGATCTCACTCACAGAGATCTTTCATTTAGGGTGTTTTTTTTTTTTTTTTTTTTTTTTTTTTTTTTTTTTTTGCCAGAGTGTCTTGGCTTTCCATGCCTGGGACTGCCTCCCGAGTCTGCTTCCTGTTTTCTAGCAAAGTGCACTATGGTTGCTCAGGCCATAGTTCAAGCTAGCCCAGCCGTGGCTTATGTTGTTTTAAGAGGAGCAAGTAGCAGATGTTGGTGTCCATTTGGTGCTAATTCTTCAGGCATGTAGAATGCAAGAGTTACGGGGCCACAGTAACTTCCACTGATATTTTTAAGGAAGGCCTGCAGGCCAAGCAGATGCCTGTGTTAGGAGCAGAGCTAGCACATAGAGCCCTCACTGGGACAATATCTAATGAGCGCATGGGAGCAGGGATACCACTGAGACTTCAGAAATGTAGAACTACCAATACACAAACACCAGCCTAGAAGAATCGAAGTCATGAGATTGATGAAGCTGGAGCTTGCACTGAGCCTAGCACAGCCTTCATATCAGGGCTATTCAAGGCCCAACCTGTGTTCTAGTGTGTACATGGTGCCAATCAGAGGGCTTTAAGACTTTATATGTGGAGGCTGTGGTGTAGCAGGTAAAGCTGCTGCCTGCAGTGCTGTCATCCTATATAGTTCGAGTCCTGGCTGCTCCACTTCCAGTCCAGCTCTCTGCTATGACTTGGGAAAGCAGCAGAAGATGGTCCAGGACTTTGGACCCATGTACCTATGAGAAAGACCTGGAAGAAGCTCCTGGCTCTTGGCTGTGGATAGGCCCAGCCCCTGCCATTGTGGCCATTTGTGAAATGAACCAGCCAATGAAAGACCTTTCTCTCTGCCTCTTTCTCTCTGTAACTGTGCCTTTCAAGTAAATGGATAAATCATTTTTCTTCAAAAAGAAAATATTTTAGCATGTGCCCCGATGGATTTAGTCTTGCTTAGGGCCAGATACTTCTTTCTGTTTGAATTGTCTTTCCTTTTGGAATGAATATGTATAGCTTATACCAATCCCACCATTGTTTACTGGAAATAGATAACTTGTTTGGACTTTACACCTTCACAGGTAGAGGGAATTTGTCTTGAGTCTCAGATGAGATTTCGGACATTTGAATTAATGCTGGAGCAAATTAAGGCTTTAGAATTATCTGGATGGAATGGTTGCATGTCGTATGTGAGAAGAACATGAGATTCAAGGGGCTGTGGAGGGGGGATGTTATAGTGTGAACCTGGTTCATCCCTTCTGAAACTCAAATTGGAATTTAACCCTTATTATGAGGTGTTAGGAGGGTGAAGACTTAATCCAACTGTAGTGTTTAGAGATAAGGCATTTTGGAAGTGACTAGGATTAGATAAAGTCAACAAGGTGGAGAGCCCATGATTGAATATTTGTGGTCTTAGAAGAGAGAGAGAGAACAGAGAATATTTCTTTCATACCCTTCAAAGTGCAGGGGTAGGCCCAGAGTTATTCATAGTCCTGATGCCAGGTGAGTGAGCAATTGAGTGGACAGGTTGGAGTTCTGAATTCAAAGCTCCACACAGCAAATTTTAACAATGACTGTCTTTATCCTAAGTCAGCCTTGGTGTTCCACAGTTTCTTGTAATTGTTTTAAACCTGTGTCAAGGTTGGTAGAAAACTAAACCCTCCTACCTCTTTGGCTGTGCCACAAGGCTAGGCACTGTACTTGGGGTCATGGCAAACCTGTTGTCTTCTGTAAGGGAATTTGTTCTTAATTTCATCCTGGAAGCATCTCAATTCTAGGAAGTTTGAAAAGAATCTCCCAGTGCTTTGTATATATTTTCCATAGGAATTGAGACTTAAACAAACTTACAGTGAGCCCCATCTATCCAAGTGTATACCATACAAAGTACGTATAATAAAATTTGTCATGGTCCTGGTTTATGTTAACAAAAGCTAGTTTTACTTCTCATATCCAATACCTAAATGAAGAAAATCTAGGCCAGGAAAAAATTATAAGCCACATAAATATCAGAAAGAAGCTCTTGAAAGACCTATAAAGTGACCCAAAAGGGAATTGCTATTCAAGGGAAGATGGAAGCCGAGTGGGAGGTCAGTTAAGGCCTCCCAGAATTTGTTTGCGTGGAAGTGTCTGAGTCAGTTCCAACAGAAGTAATGTGGTTTAAGCAACTGCCTCAGTAGTCAAAAGAGCTGAGCTACTGGTTTGTCTGTGCTAGAGTGAGGTCATTTTGATAGTCTAGCATCAGGTTGAAGAAATTTAAAAATCTGAAGATTAACCTGAGCATCAGAATAACCTAATATCAAGTTCATACGGTTATTAGCCCTAAGTGTTTCGACGGGATGATAGGATATACAGGAATTCTGTCTTTGGAGGCCATATACCCTAGAGGGTAGGTACTATGACTTGCTTTTAACCAACAGAATACAACAAACTAAAGGGGATAGAAGAAAATGAGATGACCCAAGTAACTTGGTAACAATGCTTTGACTGGGCACCATAAAAAAGCTAAAGATAAAATAACAGTAATTAAATAATGTGCTATAGTTCACAGTTTTATTCCTTATAGGGGTTTGAGTTAAAAATTGTGAAGCTACTTTATTTTTATATCATAGCTTATAAATACATAAGAATGCCTCAATAGATTCATTCATAGATTGACTTAAAAGACATGTTGGTGTAAATAAATTGAAATCCATGCATACAAGGAATCTTCAAAAAGTTCCCAGAAAACGCATATTATGGCAAATTTGTGCATGGGTTTAAAAACTTTTGCACTAAGGAGCTGGCACTGTGGCACTGCAGGTTAGGCTGCCATCTGAAGTGCTGGCATCCCATATGGGCACTGGTTTGAATCTCGGCTGCTACAATCCAGCTCCCAGCTAGTGGGCCTGGGAGGACAGCAGAGGATGACCCAAGTCCTTGGGCTCAGTAACCCACATGGAGACCTGGGAGAGGCTCCTGGCTCCTGCCTTTGGATCAGCCCAGCTCCAGCTGTTGCAGTCATTTGGCAAGTGAACCAGGGGATGGAAGATCTCACTCTGTCTCTCCTCTCTTCTCCTCTCCTCTCCTCTCCTCTCCTCTCCTCTCCTCTCCTCTCCTCTCCTCTCCTCTCCTCTCTTTCTCTCTTACCCCCACTCTCTATGTAGCTCTGACTTTCAAATAAATAAATAAATAAATCTTAAAATACAATTAAAAATTTTGTGCTACACTAAATTTATCTTTTAGTTCTATTTTTGTTCACAACCCTTTGAAATACCCTCTTAAATACTGTAGGTAGAAAGAACCAGGGTTTTTGCTGTCAGAAAAATGTTACAAATAGGAAAGGAGAAAAGTAGAGTGAAACTTGTAAATGTGGATTCATATCAGAGGTATCAGTATGGACTCATGGTTTCACAAAATATAATACAGATAAATAAACTAAAAAACTTACTTTATTAAGTTTATCCACTGAGAATGACTAGAATAGTGACCCCTGAACCACAATGAGTACGTTTAGCACTAAGGTCTTGTTTTCTAAATACCATTCACCAGTAAAAAGAATGAGGGCTACTTGGAAAATTAGTTTACTCCAGAACAATGTCGGAGAAAACACAAAATTAACATCTTTGGTGTCTTGTGGCATATTAAAAGGGCAGACCAACCAATCTAAAAAAAATTCCCAGTGATCATGTTTGTAACATGGTAAGCAAGAAAACAATTATGATAGCTGAGAATTATAACTGAAAGAATAAATAAATATCTATAAGTGCATACTGACATACTGACATAAATAAATGAATGGTTTAGAAGTGACAACTCTTTCTTATAGGACAATTTCAATTACTAAGTGTAGAAGAAATGAAGGAAATAGAAAATTGCCAATAGCACATTGTAGTTATAGATACTTAAATTCATTGGCTAAGGTTTACTCAACACAGAATATTTTCATTATTTCAAGGTATCCCTGCTAAGATATCTAGTAATAGCTATGAGAGAAAGCGTGTAGAAACTCATATTATTTATCAGCCCTTTTAAGTCAAGTTTGAAACAAACAGGAAGATTTTCTGGTAGAATTTTAACCAGAAGGATTACAGAAACCAAGGGAAGACATGTTCCAGAATGTGCAGTTGGTCAGCAGGGTCCAAGAGCAAGCTAGAGAGATCAGAGAAATGGATTTGGCAACCAGGAGGCTGTTCTGACCTTATTGGGAATAGCTTTAAAGCTGTGCTGCAGGCAGATGCCAGAAAGCAGTGGCTAAGGAGTGGGTGGCAGGTGGTCAAGTGGAGGGAAAGCAGTGATTTTAGCTTTGCTTTCAAGTAGTTTGGTGGTGAATGGAGAAAAGAGATTTTGTCCCATTTGGTTTTGTTTTTCTTTGGGTGAGAGGATATAGAGCCACTGCAAATCATCTTGTGGAAATGGAGGGGCTGGGGGACTGAGCAGACCAAGTCTCCTAATCACGGTGGTGGTCACTTCAGGAGACACATGTTCTGAATGGGGCAAGGGTTCTCTTATGAGTGGAGTGAAGCAAAGTCAGTGCTGTCAGTCAAGCTAATCTCTCAAATTTAATGTTTGGCTCATAAACATGTGCTCTGAAGAACGCATCCATTTTTTTTTCTAAGACTTATTTATTTATTTGAAAGTCAGAGTTGCAGAGAAAGAGTGGGATGGGAGGAAGGGAAAGAGAAAGAGAGAGAGAGAGAGAGAGAGAGAGATTTTGTATCTGCTGGTTCACTCCCCAGATGGCTGCAACAGCCAGGGCTAGGCCAAGCCAAAGCCATGAGCCAGGAGCCAGGAGCCAGGCACTTCTTCCAGGTCTCCTACATGGGTGGCAGGGGCAGCTTCCACTGTTTTCCACAGGCCTTTAGCAGGGAGCTGGATCTGGAAGTTGAGCAGCTGGGACACAAACCAGAGCCCATATGGGATGCCTGTGTCACAGGTGGTAGCTTTAACTGCTATACCACAACAATGGCCCCATTTATTTGTTTTGTTTTGTGTTCTATTACTTTTTACTTTTTCCTCTACAGTTTTCTTCTAAAAATTTAACTTAGCTGAACTCAGAAAATAAATCTTTTCACACTTTAGATAGGTTAATAAACAATTAGGGGAAGAATGTGGTGTGTGTGTGTGTGTGTGTGGGTGGGTGAGGGGGAGCATGAGTGATGATTTAAATGGTCCGGGGCAGATGGGGAGGATAGAGATAGGAAACCTAGAGGGAAAAGAGGTACAGCTGCAGACACTGGCCCTTTCATACTTGTGTAGTTGCTTGTGTTACATTATAGAACGTAGATCAGTTGACTGTAACACTTTTGGAGAGCTGAGAACCTTATTCAAACTTCAGATATGTTCAGACGTCTGGGGTACCTTTGCATGTATGCAACTCAATGGCTACATGTATGTAAGGTTGCCACAAAGCACACCAACACTGGAGTAAGAAAAAGGAAACCTGAGAGACTGGAGGGTAGGGGAAAAGAAGGAAAAAGAGAACACGGGTCTGGGAGGCAGGTCCTAATATACCTTTGTTGGGGGTGGGGGAGATGAGTAGGGAAGAAGAAGTAGTGAATCCCATTAGGGTGGGGGTAGAGCTGACACCAGTGGTTGGACCATGAGGTTTAGGACCCAAACCTACTGTGCAATGTAGCAACAGAGGCCAGGGCCTAAGATGGCATCTGGGGCATAGCAGGTGCCACAGATAAGACAGCACCATTTTCCTAACAGCAGATCCTGCTCTCTACTCTGTGTGCCCTCACCACATCCAGATCAGTACTTAGTGTGTTCTCTCTGGCTCAAAGCTATGAAAAAGTTTCACTGCAGCTTTAGACTTCATGAATTTTGAATCGTCCAGATATGGCCTGAAGCATCTTAAATACATGAAAGACTAAACAGGCATGACACTAATTCTGTATCTAATATGAGCCCTCTTAAATAAATGCTCAGGGTCTGGAACTTGGGTTTCTCTTGCCCAGGGCCTAGCTAATTACTTCAGTATGAAGGCTGTCAATGGGAGCTGCTTGGAAAAGGAAGCCCCTGAATACTGGTTTACTTTTCTAAATTGCTACTTAATTTTCTTTTTATTTGAAAGGCAGAAAGACAGAGAGAGACAAAGAGAGAATCTTGCATCCACTGGTTCACACACTAAATGCCTGCAACAGCCATGGCTGACCAAGCTGAAGCCAGGTGCCTGGAATTCAACACAGATCTCCCACCTGGATGACAGTAACCCAAACACATAAGCTATCATGGCTTCCCTCCTCCTCCAGGGGTGCACTAGCAGCAAGCTGTATCAGAATCAGAGGAATCTGGACTGGAATCAGGCACTCCCATATGGGATACAGGCCTCCCGAGGGTTATATTAACCACTGTGCCCAATGACTGCTCCTGAAAACAGATTTTTGGAAAGCTAAATTAACTCGGGGAAATGTCATAATCAGACCAGAAACAGCTTTTTGGCCCCTAGTACTTACTATGGCATGGGCATTTGCACGTTTGTCATCAAAGGATAAATAACAAAATAGTCCCTGTTATCAAAGAGCTCTACCCTAGTAGAATGTGCGAGATGGTGGCCATGACACAGAAAAAACTCATTTCTCAAATGTGAAGAGGAACGATGCCTCATAGGAACAGATGCAATAATGAAGATGTAGATCCCTAGGGAGGGTGGCCATGTGTGGCGCCACAGCTACATGGTGGCAGGTATTGACAGCTGTTGGGGCATTGCTGTCAGCGTCAAGCAGATAGCAAGGGAGACTCAGGAATGGCAAGATTCTTCCACCAGGCTGCTCTGGCTGCCTTGCAAGATGCTAGCAGGGCCCTGAATGCGCAGGGACAATTGTGTCAGAATAAAGTAGCATTACAAGATTTGAGCAGTGGCCAGAAAGGAAGCAGAAAAACTTACAAAAACTGTATCTTGAAGGTGTAGTGATGAAAGCAACAGAGAAGCTGTGAGATACTGAGGAGGAAAGAGAATTAGAATCTGCTGCTATTTCTGTTCCTTCACTTCTCTTTTGTGCCAACTGCCTGCTGGTTTTCACTTCATGTGTAGAGTCTGGCTCATACGGATTCTTTGATTTGTTATTTGACTCCTTTCTCCTGTACTGATGACTGAAGCTTTTACTGACCTGACTATACATCTTCCTTGGATTCCTATTATTTGACTATGCCTGAGATCTGGCAAATAAGGGCATTATTCTTATGTTACTGCTTGAAGTAGATTTCACTGAGTTCTGTGTGGTAACAGTGTTTTATTACTGACAACAGTCTACTACTGAGCAGCCAAGATAAGGTGGTAGCACAGGGTAATGGGCAACTAGGAAAGGCAACCGGCTTTTGGCAAAAAGCTGGGGGCTTCAATCAAGAAACCTCATTATATCACTTCTTCAAAGTGGCTGATCTATACCAGTACCATGCTGTTTTAATTACAACTGCCCTGTAGTATGTCCTGAAATCTGGTATTGTGATGCCTCCAGCTTTGTTTTTGTTGTACAAGATTGCTTTAGCTATTCGAGGTCTCTTGTGCCTCCATATAAATTTCAGCACCATTTTTTCCAGATCTGAGAAGAAGGTCTTCGGTATCTTGATTGGTATTGCATTGAATCTGTAAATTGCTTTTGGGAGAATGGACATTTTGATGATATTGATTCTTCCAATCCATGAGCATGGAAGATTTTTCCATTTCTTGGTATCCTCTTCTATTTCTTTCTTTAAGGTTTTGTAATTTCCATCGTAGAGATCTTTAACGTCCTTGGTTAAGTTTATTCCAAGGTATTTGATTGTTTTTGTAGCTATTGTGAATGGGATTGATCTTAGAAGTTCTTCCTCAGCCGTGGCATTGTCTGTGTATACAAAGGCTGTTGATTTTTGTGCATTGATTTTATACCCTGCTACTTTGCCAAACTCTTCTATGAGTTCCAATAGTCTCTTAGTAGAGTTCTTTGGGTCCCCTAAATACAGAATCATGTCATCTGCAAAGAGGGATAGTTTGAGTTCTTCCTTCCCAATTTGTATCCCTTTAATTTCTTTTTCTTGCCTAATAGCTCTGGCTAGAACCTCCAGAACTATATTGAATAGCAGTGGTGAGAGTGGGCATCCCTGTCTGGTTCCAGATCTCAGTGGAAATGCTTCCAACTTTTCCCCATTCAATAGGATGTTGGCTGTGGGTTTTTCATAGATTGCTTTGATTGTATTGAGGAATGTTCCTTCCAAACCCAGTTTGCTTAGAGTTTTCATCATGAACGGGTGTTGTATTTTATCAAATGCTTTCTCGGCATCTATTGAGATAATCATATGGTTTTTCTTCTGCAGTCTGTTAATGTGGTGTATCACATTGATTGTCTTGCGCACATTAAACCATCCCTGCATACCAGGGATAAATCCCACTTGGTCTGGGTGGATGATCTTTCTGATGTGTTGTTGCATTCTATTGGCGAGAATTTTATTGAGGATTTTTGCATCTATCTTCATCAGGGATATTGGTCTGTAATTCTCTTTCAGTGCTGCATCTTTTTCTGGCTTAGGAATTAAGGTGATGCTGGCTTCATAGAAAGAATTTGGGAGGACTCCCTCTTCTTCGATTGTTCTGAATAGTTTGAGAAGAATTGGAGTTAGTTCTTCTTTAAACGTCTGGTAGAATTCAGCAGTGAATCCATCTGGTCCTGGGCTTTTCTTTGTTGGGAGGGCCTTTATTACTGTTTCAATTTCTGTCTCAGTTATGGGTCTATTTAGGTTTTCGATGTCTTCCTGGTTCAATTTAGGTAGATTGCATGTGTCCAGGAATCTATCCATTTCTGATAGGTTTCCCTGTTTGCTGGCATACAAGTCCTTGTAGTAATTTCTGATGATTCTTTTTATTTCTGTGGTGTCTGTTGTTACATTTCCTTTTTCATCTCTGATTTTATTGATTTGGGTCTTTTCTCTTCTTTTTTTAGTTAGTTGGGCCAATGGGGTGTCAATTTTGTTTATTTTTTCAAAAAACCAGCTCTTCGTTTGGCTGATTTTTTGTAATGTTTTTCTTGATTCAATGGTACTGGTACAGAAACAGATGGATAGACCAATGGAACAGAATTGAAACACCAGAAATCAACCCAAACATCTACAGCCAACTTATATTTGATCAAGGATCTAAAACTAATTCCTGGAGCAAGGACAGTCTATTCAATAAATGGTGCTGGGAAAATTGGATTTCCACGTGCAGAATCATGAAGCAAGACCCCTACCTTACACCTTACACAAAAATCCACTCAACATGGATTAAAGACCTAAATCTATGACCTGACACCATCAAGTTACTAGAGAACATTGGAGAAACCCTTCAAGATATTGGCACAGGCAAAGAATTTCTGGAAAAGACCCGGGAGGCACAGGCAGTCAAAGCCAAAATCAACTATTGGGATTGCATCAAATTGAGAAGTTTCTGTACTGCAAAAGAAACAGTCAGGAGAGTGAAGAGACAACCGACAGAATGGGAAAAATTATTTGCAAACTATGCAACGGACAAAGGGTTAATAACCAGAATCTACAAAGAGATCAAGAAACTCCACAAAAACAAAACCAACAACCCACTTAAGAGATGGGCCAAGGACCTCAATAGACATTTTTCAAAAGAGGAAATCCAAATGGCCAACAGGCACATGAAAAAATGTTCAAGGTCATTAGCAATCAGGGAAATGCAAATCAAAACCACAATGAGGTTTCACCTCACCCCGGTCAGAATGGCTCACATGCAGAAATCTACCAACAACAGATGCTGGCGAGGATGTGGGGAAAAAGGGACACTAACCCACTGTTGGTGGGAATGCAAACTGGTCAAGCCACTATGGAAGTCAGTCTGGAGATTCCTCAGAAACCTGAAGATAACCCTACCGTTCGACCCAGCCATCCCACTCCTTGGAATTTACCCAAAGGAATTTAAATTGGCAAACAAAAAAGAGGTCTGCACCCTAATGTTTATTGCAGCTCAATTCACAATAGCTAAGACCTGGAACCAACCTAAATGCCCATCAACGATAGAGTGGATAAAGAAATTATGGGATATGTACTCTTTAGAATACTATACCGCAGTAAGAAACAACGAAATCCAGTCATTTGCAACAAAATGGAGGAATCTGGAACACATCATGCTGAGTGAAATAAGCCAGTCCCAAAGGGACAAATACCATATGTTCTCCCTGATCAGTGATGACTGACTGAACACCAAGAGGGAAACCTGTTGGAGTGAGGTGGACACTATGGGAAATGGTGGCTTGATCAGCATAGCCCTGACTGTTAATGAACAACTTAATACATTATCCCTCTTAGTAGTTTTTTTATCTGTTCTACTTAATATGACTGGTTTAGATCTGTAATTGATGCACAGTTATTCTTAAGTGTTGAAAATTAACTGAAATGTGATCCCTGTTGAACATGGTGGTGGGAATGGGAGAGGGAAGAGATGTATAATTTGGGACATGCTCAGGCTGACTTGCCCCAAGTGGTGGAGCTGGAAGCCTACCAGGGGATTCCAATTCAATCCCATCGAGGTGGCATGTACCAATGCCATCTCACTGTTCCAGGTGATCAGTTTCAGTTCACAGTTGGTCATGGTGAAGGGACTGGGAGTCAAAGGGAGCACATAGACAAGTCTAGTACCTGCTAACGCTAACTGATGGAGTAAATAAAGGGGAGAGTGATCCAACATGGGAAGTGAGATACTCAGCAGACTCATAGAATGGCAGATGTCCTAAATAGCACTCTGGCCTCAGAATCAGCCCTAAAGGCATTCGGAGCTGGCTGAAAAGCTCATGAGAGTATTTCAGGCATGGAAAGCCAAGACACTCTGGCAAAAGATCTCTGCGAGTGAGATCCCAGTGGAAAGAACAGGTCTTCAAAGAAGGAGGTACCTTTCTCTGAAGGGAGGAGAGAACCTCCACTTTGACTATGACCTTGTCTAAACAAGATAAGAGTCGGAGAACTCAGAGGGCTTCCATAGCCTTGGAAACTCATGACTGGAGCATAGGGAGATTACTGATGCCATAGACAGGAGTGTCAATTGGTAAAGTCAACAACAGGAGTCACTGTGCACTTACTCCTCATGTAGGATCTCTATCCTTAATGTGCTGTACATTGAGATTTAATGCTATAACGAGTACTCAAACAATATATTTCACTTTGTGTTTCTATGGGGGTGCAAACTGTTGAAATCCTTACTTAATGCATACTAAACTGATCCTCTGTAAAAAAAAAAAAAAAGAAATTATCAATTCCCAACTTGACTCTCACTGGGATTAAACATAACAATAGGTCTGCTCTGATTTCATCATCATTTAAAAAAATCATCTATTATTTTTCACTTTATGTTTCTGTGTGGGAGCAAACTGTTGAAATCCATACTTAATGTATACTAAGCTGATCTTCTGTATATTAAGATAATCGAAAATGAATCTTGATGTGAATGGAAGGGGAGAGAGAGTGGGAAAGGGGAGGGTTGTGGGTGGGAGGGACGGTATGAGGGGAAGCCATTGTAATCCATAAGTTGTACTTTGGAAATTTATATGCATTAAATAAAAGTTTAAAAAAAAATTGAAAAAAAAAAGTGGCTGATCTATGAGGCCCACATAACACACATCATGTATTGATGCAAATTTCAGAATCAAACTAAGTGTTACATGTTTTTAGCATTCCCTGGGAAACACTACCCTCTTCAAACTGAAACCAAATTCTAAACCAGAGTTTCTCATTTCTTTTAACCCCTGGTTTGTACATGTGCATGCATGTGCTTGTGTGTGTGTGTGTGTGTGTGTGTGTGTAATTTTTCTTTTTCTTGACAGCCAGATTACTTAAGTCTTTACTCTGTGATCAGGATACTCAGACAATCTCTTTCTAGCACTCATTTGTGTTGACCTGTGGGATCTCAACTTTTACTCTGTCACCCTGAAACTACTTTCTGATTTCAAGCTTAGATTTTCATCCAGCAACTGAATTTCTAGCATTGCCTATCATTCAGTTTGTTCAGTTTCCATTAAACAATCATGTTTGCAATGCAATGGTTCTTATTTGTAGATCCTTTCAAGTGTTTTGTTACATTTTCCTGCATTATTTGAAATAAATAAGAGGGAAATGGGAAATTATAATGCCAGTATTAGCAGTGATCAGTGATACCATTAAGACCAAGATGACGTAGACTAAAGGAGGTGCCTCTTGGATCTGGTTTGGATATATGTTGTAAGGAAACTGATTGATTATATATTCAATTCAGAAGGAAGAAATAACAATTTAAAAAATAATGAATTATTGGTAATGTACTATTGAAGACTACATATACAAAGGACAGAGAGAATAGATGAAATGAAGAGATCTTAAAAATATGCAGAGATTCCATATCATTAAAATATTCCATTGATACCCTACAGCATTTCATAGACTTTCCTGTTACCTGATGCACATTCTTTTGCTTCTTAATTCTTAATCAAGAGAATTAGAATGCCAACATAGCCTTTCTCCTGTCCACTTAAAAATAATTTATAAAACACTATCAAAGTCAGTATCATAATCTCCTTTCATCCTTTGCAAATACCACCAGCAGGTCCAATTTTCCTTATTAAAATGCATTTTTTCTGTTTATTAAATATGAAGACAATTACACTAGAACTGTAATTGGAAGTAACAGATACATCAAGTTAAATTTCATGGTATATTATTAATGGTTATTTTTGTTTTGTTTTGTATTGTTTAAAAGCTGATATATTCTTTCTATACACAAAGAATCTTAGAGTTATACTTTGAGAATTATTTTTTCTCCCTTCCCTAGATAATCTACTTTCAATAGCACTCTCAGGGGGTGGGGACAGTCTGAGTGAAAGTAGCAAACTCTACCAAATGAAACAAATGTTCTACACCTTCAAAAATCTTGACCTTAAACTGTGTTTGCAATTCCCACCCTAAGAGTCACATCTTTGGTTTAGAGCTTTTATAGCAATGTGAACAACAGAAATGAAAATCATTAGATTTCAAACCTAAAACAAAAATGTTAACTTTTCTGATGATGATTTTTCTAAACTGTGTTGCTAATGTTGTTCTGTTTTGAGAATATACAGAACATGATGATGCGAGTTAATAATTATATATATTATACCTAATAGCTCTGGCTAAAACTTCCAGAACTATGTTGAATAGTAGTGGTGAGAGTGGGCATCCCTGTCTGGTTCCAGATCTCAGTGGAAATGCTTCCAACTTTTCCCCATTCAATAGGATGTTGGCCATGGGTTTTTCATAAATTGCTTTGATTGTATTGAGGAATGTTCCTTCCATACCCAGTTTGCTTAGAGTTTTCATCATGAAAGGGTGTTGAATTTTATCAAATGCTTTCTCTGCATCTATTGAGATAATCATATGGTTTTTCTTCTGCAATCTGTTAATGTGGTATATCACATTGATTGATTTGCGAACATTGAACCATCCCTGCATACCAGGGATAAATCCCACTTGGTCTGGGTAGATGATCTTTCTGATGTGTTGTTGTATTCTATTGGCGAGAATTTTATTGAGGATTTTTGCATCTATCTTCATCAGGGATATTGGTCTGTAAATTTCTTTCAATGCTGCATCTTTCTCTGGCTTAGGGATTAAGGTGATGCTGGCTTCATAGAAAGAATTTGGGAGGATTCCCTCTTCTTCGATTGTTCTGAATAGTTTGAGAAGAATTGGAGTTAGTTCTTCTTTAAATGTCTGGTAGAATTCAGCAGTGAATCCATCTGGTCCTGGGCTTTTCTTTGTTGGGAGGGCCTTTATTACTGTTTCAATTTCTGTCTCAGTTATGGGTCTGTTTAGGTTTTCTATGTCCTCATGGTTCGATTTAGGCAGATTGCATGTGTCCAGGAATCTATCCATTTCTGAAAGATTTCCGTTTGCTGGCATACATTCCTTGTAGTAATTTCTGATGATTCTTTTTATTTCTGTGGTGTCTGTTGTTACATTTCCTTTTTCATCTCTGATTTTATTGATTTGGGTCTTTTCTTTTTTTTTATTTAGTTGGGCCAATGGTGTGTCAACTGTATTCATTTTTTCAAAAAACCAGGTCTTCGCTCGGCTGATCTTTTGTAATGTTTTTTTTTTGGAATCAATCCTGTTGATTTCTTCTCTGATTTTAATTATTTCTCTTCTCCTACTAGATTTGGGTTTGGTTTGCTGCAGTTTTTCTAGATCCTTGAGATGTGTTGAAAGCTAATTTACTTGGTGCCCTTCCAATTTCTTGGTGTAGGCACCTATTGCTATAAACTTTCCTCTCAACACTGCTTTTGCTGTATCCCATAAGTTTTGATATGTTGTGTTGTTATCCTCATTTACTTCCAGAAAGTTTTTGATTTCTTCTATGACCCATTGTTCATTCAGGAGCATGTTGTTCAATCTCCATGTGTTTGCATACTCTCTAGGAATTCCTTAGTTGCTAATTTCCACCTTCATTCCACTGCAGTCTGAGAAGCTGCATGGTATGATTCTAATTCTTTTAAATTTGCTGAGACTTGCTTTATGGCCTAGTATGTGGTCAATCCTAGAGAAGGTTCCATGTACTGCTGAGAAGAATGTAAAATCTTTAAATGTAGGATTGAAAGTTCTGTAGATATCTGCTAGATCCATTTGGGCAATAGTGTCAATTAAATCTGCTGTTTCCTTGTTGAGCTTCTGTCCAGTTGATCTATTTCTGAAGGTGGAGTATTGAAGTCCCCCAGTACTATTGTATTGGAATCTAAGTCTCCCTTTAAGTCCCTTAACATACCTTTTAAATAAACCAGTGCCCTGTAATTAGGTGCATATACATTGATAATAGTTATATCTTCCTGTTGAATTGAACCCTTAATCATTATATAGTGCCCCTCTTTATCTCTCTTAACAGCTTTTGTGTTAAAGTTTATTTTGTGTGATATTAATATGGCTACACCTGCTTTTTTTTTTTTTGGTTTCTGTTGGCATGGTATATCTTTTTCCAGCCTTTCACTTTCAGTCTGTATGCATCTTTGTTGGAAAGATGTGTTTCTTGTAGGCAGCAAATAGATGGGTTTTGTTCCTTAATCCACTCAGCCAGTCTGTGCCTTTTAACTGTAGAGTTGAGTCCATTAATGTTCAATGTGACTATTGATAAGTAAAAACTTTGCCCTGTCATTTTCCCAGATATATTTTCTAGTATATGCTTTGACCTTCCTATGCTCTTTTACTGGTAGGTTTTCTTCCTTTACCTTCTTTCATATCGATGGCCATGTTTCTGTGTTTCTGTGTGTAGTACATCTTTTTTTTTAACTTTTATTTAATGAATATAAATTTCCAAAGTACGACTTATGGATTACAATGGCTTCCCCCCCATACTGTCCCTCCCACCCGCAACCCTCCCCTTTCCCACTCCCTCTCCCCTTCCATTCACATCAAGATTCATTTTCGATTCTCTTAATATACATGTAGTATATCTTTAAGCATTTTTTGCAGGGTTTGACGAGTGGCGACAATTTCTTTCAATTTCTGTTTGCTATGGAAGGTCTTTATTTCACCTTCATTCACAAATGAGAGCTTTGCAGGATATAATATTCTGGGCTGGAAGTTTTTTTCTCTTAGTGCCTGTGCTATATCTTGCCATTCCCTCCTAGCCTGTAGGGTTTCTGATGAGAAGTCAGCTGTGAGTCTGATTGGAGATCCTCAGAGAGTAATCTGACATTTCTCTCTTTCACATTTTAGGATCTTTTCTTTCTGTTTCACTGTGGTGGGTTTAATTAATTTGTGTCATGGTGGGGATCTCTTTTGGTTATGTTTATTAGGGGTTCTATGAGCTTCCTGTACTAGGATGTCTCTGTCCTTCTCCAAACCTGGGAAATTTTCTGCTAGTATCTCACTAAAAAGGCCTTCTAATCCTTTCTCTTTCTCCATGCCTTCAGGAACTCCTAGAACCAAATTGTTGCGTTTATTAATAATATCCTGTAGATTCCCAACAGTATTTTTTAGATTTCTAATTCCTCTTCTTTTCTTTGGTTTGACTATATACTTTCCTGTTCTCTGTCTTCTAAGTCTGATATTCTCTCTTCTGCTGCTTCACCCATTCTCTTTTTAAGGCTCTCTAATGTGTTCGTCATTTGATCTATTGAATTCTTCATTTCATTTTGATTTCTCTTCACTGTCACAGTTTCATGTTCTACTAGTTGCTTCATTTCATTTTGATTCCTCCTTAATATTTCATTTTCATGAGAGAGATTTTTTATTCTGTCCAGTAAGGATTTCTGTAGTTCAAGAATTTGTTTTTGAGAACTTCTTAATGTTTTATCATTTTTTTGAGATCCGTTTCTTGCATTTCTTCTATCTCGTCATCTTCATAATCTTGAATTGGGGTGTCTTGTTCATTTGGGGGCATCATAGTGTCTTCCTTGTTCTTGTTTCCTCAGTTTCTGCATTTGTTGTTTGGCATTGTGGAGATATTCTTTGGTTTCTTTGCTGTAGTGGTTTTTCTCATTATAATACAACTCTAAATTAAGTGGACTGTCTGCTTTTGATGGGTCCTTAGAGGCTGTGATGGGTGTGGCCAGAGAGCTCTGTTTAGTTCTTCAGTGTTAAGGGTGTGTCAAAGGTGACTCACCCAGTTTGTTCTCTCTCTCTCTCTCTCTCTCTCTCTCTCTCTCTCTCTCTTTTGACTCAGAAGGGAAGTAATTCCACACAGCTGAGAGGAATTGAGGGTAGTCCATGTATAAAATCCGGCCTCTGTGGGTATTTGTCCGCTCTACCCCAAGGACCACACAAAGGGTCTATGCAGCCCTTAGTGTGGTTTCAAATTTCTCTGCAGTCTCCCACTGGGTTGCCAAGTTTACCGAGTTTGTGTACTCTGTGAGTTCTCTCACCCACCATCAGATTTTCTTGCCCAGATGTAACTAATTACCTGAAATCAGTGAGTATTCATACTTCATGTATATAATACATCTTTTGTGTTTACATTTTATGTAAATAATGTCATATTTTGTATAGCGTTTTTCAATTTCTTATTCAAAATTACTTAAGACTTCTCTGTATGATATATGCCAAGGGCTGAATGCTGGTGTTCCCTCAAAATTTGTGTGTTGCTAACTAATCCCCAGTGAGGAAGTTTTGTAATTTGATTAGGATCTGGCTCCCACACTGTGAAATGTAAAAATGTAAAATTCCCAAAGTCCTATGCTAATAGTACCAAGAGTGTAGAAATTGAATCCAATCACATGTTTAAAAAGTGGTATTCAGCAGGAGGTCCTTAGGTCATTGTGTCCAACCTCTAGGAAAGCAGTTCACCTTTGAGCTATTGTGCTGTCATGAGAGGGTTGATGTGAACCTGAGTTTGGGCACACCCACCCTCTCTAGCTCCCCCTGTGATTTTTTTCCTCTGCATATAGCCCACCATGGCCGCTCATCAGAGGCTAAACCAATGTGCCCACCTGATACTGGGTTGAACCTCCAAAAATGTGAGTTAAATAAACATTAGAAAGTTGGTTGACTCAGGTTTTAATTGTAGTAAGAAAAAACTAATACAAATATTGTAACAGGTAAGACCTTTAGGAGGTGGTTAATTCCTGAAGGCTCATCCTGCGTGAATGGGAATAGTCCTTCATAAAAGAAGCTTAAGGGAGTTTTTTTTTTTTATCTTTCTTTTATGGAAAGGATGAAGTAAGAAGGCACAATATTTGAAGCAGAAAACATGCTCTTATCAGACACCAAATCTGCTGGACTGACCTTGGACATCCCATTCTCTAGACCTGTGAGAAATAAGTTTCTATTGTTTATAAATTACTCAGTCTAAGGTATTCTGTTATAGAAGCCTGGATGGAACTAAGACAATATATGTTTTTGATTCTATTTCTTAATTTTAAGCACTGAAATATTCCATTTCATGACTTTAACACAATTTACATGAAATTTACTCTTTTTTTTTTTTTTTGCAAAAAAGATTTGTTCATTTATTTAGAGGCAGAGTTACAGAGAGAGGGAGAGACAGACAGAAAGGTCTTCCATCCATTGGTTTACTCCCTAAATGGCCGCAATGGCCGGAGCTGTGCCAATCCGAAGCCAGGAGCCAAGAACTTCTTCCCGTTTTTCCACATGGGTGCAGGAGCCCAAGCACTTGGGCCATCTTCTACTGCCTTCCCAGGCCATAGCAGAGAGCTGGATCAGAAGAGGGGACTCGAACTGGCACCCGTATGGGATGCTGCCCAACATCTTATGTCACAGTTGTAGCCCCGAAATGGTGCTTTTTCTATAAATACTCCTGTACATATCTCATTTGGCATGTATGTCATATTATGTATTTAGGAGTTTTTTTCTAAAGTACATGGCAGATATTGGTATAGCTAGGTTATAGAATATATACATTGTCACACTCTCTAGGTATGACAAAAGACTTGCAAAATGGTGTGGATTTCTAGTACCACCAGCAATGCCTGGCCAGTCAGATTTTTTATTTCTTACTAACTTACATTTGTCTGATTTTGCCAGACAAAAATTTTTTGTCAACCTGATGATGTGTTATAGTTTGTTGTTTTAATTTGTATTAGGGAAGCAGAGGCTTTTTTCTGTTGTTTAGTGGCCATTCAAGTTTCTGTAAATTTCATATTCATATCCTTGCACATTATATTTTTTCATATTCACTTATAGATGGATACATATGTACATATATGTGTGTGTGTGTGTATATATATATGTTATCCTTACCATGTCAGTTTGTATTGCAATTATCTTCTCCCCATTAGTGGTTTACTTAAAAAATTTATTTATGACATCATTTGCTTCCTGTAAAATGTTGTTTTTTTTTTTAAAGGGACTGAACATATTAATCTTTTCCATCTTGAATCATACTTTTTGTTTCTTAATGGAATAATTTTCTACCCCAATGTCATAGATATATTTTTCCATCTGCTATTTATTTATATCACATAGTTATTTAATTTTGTTTTTTTCATACAGAGAATTCATTTTATACTTTTTGGGAGTGCATAAACAATTTTTGGATGTTGAATTTTACTCATAGTTTTCATTAATATTGACTTATTCATGTGTTAGATACTGGTATAGTTATATTTCATCTTCTGCCTTAGTAGGTAGGTTACTTGGATAAAGTGACCTGTTATTTTTCACACTCAACTACCATTGTTGATAATATTGTTATTATTATTATGAGCAATGCACCAAGCTCTGTGCTCTCTTGTGTGGGGAGCAACCCGGACTAGACTGTTACTGGAATTAAGACTTATTCTATGCATCTGCTCTCCCACAATATGGCGCTGGGAGAGAAGAAAACAGCTTCTACGCAGCTGCCTCCAGTTCAACCAATAAACTGTAGGACCTACTCCTGATTGGAGGAGAGCAGCGTACTCGGCGTGTGGGCAGCCGAGTTAGGATTGGCGGAGGAGGACTATAAAGGAGGAGAGAGACGGCATGCACCAGGAACATCTAAGGGGAACATCTAGCTGAAGGAACACCTGTGCAGCCCGCGAGAGAGGCGGCCGGCGGTGTGCCGCTCCCCTGCGGAAGTGGGGAATGTGGCCAGGGGGAACCGCCCTTCCACGGAGGTGGAAGGGACAGCAGCCAACCCGGGAAGGACCAGCAGCCAACCCGGGGAGGGCCGAGCAGACAGAAGAACAGCGCAGGGTCCTGTGTCGTTCCTCCACGAAGACGGGGAGCGACATCTTGGAATGTGGTACAGTCATCACTTATGCATAGAATCCTATCTTTGTGCTACAGCAATGACTACTTCATGAAGCAAATTACAGAGCTACAGCTAATAGTGATGATTAGTTATAAAAGTCAGCAATCATACTTAACATCTATGTGAATTAGGTAATTTAACTGTCACACATATTCTTTGGTATAAGTTCTGTAATTATCCCTGTTTTTCACAGGATACAGAAAAAGTTTAAAAGAACTCTCAGTGGTGTTCAGTTTTGATTGTGATCAAAAACCACATCAAAGAACAGAATATGGTCAAAAATTCTAATAGCCTATTTGTTCCAATATCTTGTTACTTACAGAAGTGCTTATTGAGAAACCAGTATGAAATGGAAGTTTCTGCCCAAATCATTTTTTGTAGTGATTGTGTCTGTAACCACCCATGGATTATTAAGTTGTTTCAAACACACATTTCTATTTGTTCTTTATAAAAAATATTTATTTCTCAAAGTAACAAATCATATTTAGTCCAACTATTGGCAGTAAAATGTAATTGTTAGACGGGAATTGAAAGTTTTTTTTTAATCATAAGTGGGGATGAAATATATATAAAGGGAATCACAGCAGGTATTTTGTCTTGTGTGGAGTACTCTAAGAATAGAGCAGGGAGGAAGGAGACACTAGTGTTGGCCTTAAATCACCTAGAATATAAAGAAACCTAATGCCACATGATATGTTAATTTATATTTCTTTATCTGCATTTGTCCACGTGTTCTTATTTATTTAATTGATTTGAAAAGGGAGGGTGAATGAGAGAGTGAAAGAGAGGGAAAGGGAGAGAGGAAAAGAGGGAGAGAGGGAGAAAGGGAGAGAGGGAGAGAGGGGGAGAGGGGGAGAGGTGGAGAGAGGGAGAGGGGGAGAGAAGGAGAGAGAATGAATCTTCCATCCACTGATTTACTCTTTAAATGATGGCCACAGGTGGGGATGGATCAGGCTGAAGCCAAGAGAGAGGAAATTAATCTGCATCATCCTGGTGTGTTATAGGAACCCAAGTACTTGAGCCATTAACTACTGCCTCCCAGTGTGCATGTTAACAAAAACCTGGGATCAGTAGTAGAGCTAGACTGAAACTCAAGCACCCTGCTATGGGACATGAACATCCCAAGCAATGTGTTAACCACTATACCAAATGCCTTCCTCTGTCGAACTATCAACTGACATTATTCTATTGCTCATTAGTGAAGAAACATATTGAATTTTCAGCATACTATAAAAAAGTTATAAGCTAAATAAAAGTTTTTAAATATGCTATATAGGACAATTGCCACTTTCAAATTTTTCCAACGGTGTGTAATAGCACAGATGAAACCTTCTATAAAGCACATCTCTAAATTGTTGATTTAGAGAAGAAAGGGTAGGTAAGACATTTTCCATGGTAAGCATTAAAATATCTTTGTAAGTTAGTTTTGTGTCATTTCAACAAGTATGTCTTGAGGGCTTGCTTTAACTCTCTTAATGTACTAATCAAGGATACCAAGATTAAAAGCTTATTCACCCTCATCCTTGAAAAATTTGTGGTCTTCATTAATGACCTATTTCTAGCTGGCACTCAGCTATGTTCTGAGAGAGTAGGATAGAGATCAAATTAAGTTTTGATAGTAGATTGAAAATGGTTTAAAATTTTCTACTCTTCTCTTTAATGATGTCTTTTGCTATGTGACCTCATAGCTCCTCCCATTAAGAGACGGTGTCTGGCCTTGTTACTTGTTAATGAAATGTGGCAGAAATAAAAATGTGCTAGTCCCAAGTCCATGTCTCAAGAGACTTTGCTTGCTTCAGCTGTATTATCCAACCCTTCCACACTCATGGATGCCAGCCTAGACTGACCAGCCCCAGCAGATTGGCTTGTTGACTACAGAATTACCAGTGGACCTTGTTGAGATCAGCTGGTATCATTCCAGGTCAACACGCCCAGCACAGCCATAGTTCATGAGATATAATAGCTGATGATTGTTTTAGGCCTTAAAATTTGAGCCATTAGGTTTCAGAATGATTTGTTAGATAGCAGTAGCTGACTAATTGAAATATGGAATATATATATATATTTTTAGATTTGTGTATTTATTTGAAAGTCAGAGTTACACAGACAGAGGAGAGACAGAGAGAGAGAGAGGTCTTCCATCTGCTTGTTCACTCTCCAATTGGCTGCAACAGCTGGAGCTGTGCCGATCTGAAGCCAGGAGCCAGGAGCTTCTTCCAGGTTTTCCACGTGGGTGCAGGGGCCCAAGGGCTTGGACCATCTTATACTGTTTTCCCAGGCCATGGCAGAGAGCTGGATGAGAAGTGGAGCAGCTGGGACTAGAACCGGCGCCCATATGGGATGCTGACATTTCAGGCCAGGGCATTAACCCACATGCCATTTATGGGCATGAATATGGCTCTGAAAATTCTTCAAGACATGTAGGCAGTCAACCCTTGAGGATGTTCATGGGCAGGCAATTGGTGGAAAAGTACTGAAATGAGGATAGTTGAGAGTCAAACTTGGTCATCTTCACAAGCTTTTATAGAGCAGGTCTTTCAGCAGGAGTTGCCAGGCATCTAAACATCCTTAATTATATGTGTGACAATCATGTTTTGGCTAAAATCTTTATATCTAAAGATGATTGAAGAGCGAACACTGTAGCACAGTGAATTAAACTTCATTATGTATCACAGTGCCCAGTTCCAAGTCCCACCTCTGTTTCTAATCCAACTTCTTGCTAATGCGCACCTGAGAGGCATCATGGCGATGGCTCAAATACTTGGGTCCTTGATGCTTACAGGATAGACTTGGATGGAATTCCTGGGACCTGGTTGTAGCAGGCATTTTGGGAGTGAACCCATAGATGGAAGATCTCTTTCCTTTTCCTCTCCTTTCTTCTCCCTCCCTACCCCATACTCTGACTCTCAGATAAATAAAAACAAAGAAGCATTATTAAATATCATCATATATTAGATATTTCATATCTTAATTTTGTAAATGAATAAGAAGAAATAGGGATCCATCAGTGATCAATAACCTGTCCTAAATCACACAAATCACTCTTGTTCCTCTTGTTTGCCTCTCAGGTCCATTAGATAAATGTTATCTTGAATCTTGTCAAAGTGTCCTCATACTTATCTGTCCTTCTTCCTTTCTGTACCTTCCACAGTTCAGAGCCTTCCTCTCTTGGGACCTGATTTATTGCCATGGTCTATTTCTTGATATTTCTTCTTCTCCAATATTTTGTAATAAGGGTTCCACTGACATTTTAAATATGAAAATCCATCATTGGTGAGACTCTTCTACATTGCTGAACATTTTGTCACCTTGACTCCAAGTCATAGAATTTTTTTTCATTGCTTATTGATTCCACTCCCTTCTCAGACCTCACATTAATGAAGATTAAAAAATATAACCCCTCCATTCTCTCAAAATGATATTGAAAACTCACATTCTAAGCAGCATTTTTCTTTACAATATTCAAAAATTGGAAGTAACTCAAGTGTCCATTGATGTGTGAATGGATATAAAAAATGTGATATGTGCATACAATGGACTCAGTTTGCTTTGGAAAGGAAGAAAATTCTGACTTGCTACAGCGTGGGTGAAACTCAAGGACATTATGATAAGTGAAATAAGCCAGTCACAAAAGGATAAATATCATATGATTCCACTCATATGAGGTACCTAAAATGATCAAATTCATAGAGACATAATGTAAAAAGGTTGTTGCCAGAGGATAGAGGAGGAAGTAATGGGCAGTTATTGCTTAACGGATACATAATGTTAGTTTGCCAGATGGAAGTAGTTCAAAAGATGAACGCTGTTGATGATTGTACAACCATTTGAATGTACTTAATGCCATTGACCTTTACACTTAGACATGGCTAATGTCGCTATCTTAGTCAATTTGAGCGGCTAGGACAGAATACTACAGCCTAAGTCATTTATACAAAATATATCCTCACAGTGATATTTTTCACTGTTCTGGGGGCTGGGAAGTCCAAGATCAAGATGTTGTCAGAAATGGCACCTGCTGAAACTTGCTTCCTGGTTTGCAGATAGCTATCTTTGTATTCTCACAAAGAGGAAATCAGAGAGAAGAAGCAAGCCCTCTACTCTCATTCTTATAAGGGTACTGCCTCCCCAAGGCTCAAGTCCAAATTCCACGACATTGTGAATTTGGCATTCATTCTGTGAATTTTGGAGAACACAAATATTTAGTTGAAAGAAATGGTAAATTTCATGTTATGTGCATTTTACCATACTTAAAAATAATTTTAAGAAAACCTACCATGAAATTCTAATTGCACCCCTCTCCCACTGATACTGTGGAGAATGTTCTGAGCTAATGTACTCACTTTCCAAAATTATTCCCATTAAAGTTTTGCTTAGTAAACCAGCCTGTTTTAGTCTTTGAATTTACTGTCTCTAGCAATAAATGACATTTTTAAAGTGTATTCTCCTAACTTCGAATTACTGGTAGCACAAAATCTGTTGCCATATTATTCGCATTTTGGTTTTGTAAGTGGATCCTGTGGGCAAGCCCTGTGTTTTGAATTAGTCTTTGAACTCCTTGGGCTTTTGTCTTACAGTTCCACTTTCAGTACTAGGTATGTAGTTTATATTCCATAAATGTCTGTTCCTAAGCCAACTGATTGTTGAATATTTCACCAGAGAGCAATGCACAGTGGAATCACCACAGCTTTGAATTTCCACATGTTGCATTCTGCACTTTGTTTAGCTCTTCAGTGAGTTTTCTACCTTCCTACAAAATTGTGAGTTGTTGTCATCCTATAGACTACAAATATAACCTATCCTGTCTTGCTGCATATTTATTACTGAAAATTCTAAACTCCTGTTTAAGCCCAGCTTTTCTTCATCTGTGCAACATGCAGGTATGCTTTACAATAAAAAAAAAATTGGCAGTTCCTTCTGGAGAAAGCCACATTTCCGTTATTACACTTGCTAATATCAAACCTTTCCCACCTAGTCTATTAGCCCTTCTATTGACTATATTTTGGAAGCATTTCAAGTTTATTTTCCATCATTTAGCATCATACATTTTTTTTGTTTTCTTCCCTCTTTCACATTCTTTCCCCTTCAAACAGTCAACTCTCTTCTGCCATCTAACATCCAAATTCGACACTTACTGTAAGATAGTTACGAGGTTCTCAGGCATGTCCCTGCATCAGCTATTCATCTCGAGGATCATAATGCATTTCATCTCTAAATTTCACTGACCTTCTTGAGCTTTCAGGTAGAACATGGAGCACAGTTTGTTCAGAGTTTGGAGTAGAGCATGAAAATGTTCATTTGCATATCAGTACAAGGAAATGGAACTCTAAAAATCTATTTGAGTCACAATCATCATCTAACAATTGTTCAAACTCCTGATGAAACAAATTAATACCACTCCAAAGGATACCTTTGGACACCTTTTTAATAGTTTCTGCACAAGAGAAACATTCATTTCATGCTGATATTTCTTCTTCGTTTTTTTTTTTTTATTCAATGGTAACAACTGACACAAGAGCAATAACTTTCCTCTCTAATTTCTGCCCTTCACAAAAAAAGTGTTATTCAGAAGCCATAAGCCTTGCAAGTTATTAACCATGGTCATAACTGATTTATTTAGTATAACTTCATGTGGGCTCCATGATGCTCACACTGAAGATGAATCACACAAGTCTTATGTACAACAGGAAGTTGTGATTTTTCTGTTTTAACCTGAAAATTTGTTGATTTCCAAGATACTCATCTGCCCAGAAGGCAAGTAGTTCATGCTTGGAAAATTCACATTGGATGGTCATAGAATCCTTAGGATCCTTAAGGAAGTTTTATGTAAATAGATGATCTTTCATACTCTGAGCTTATCATTTTTGACCTGTTGATTTTTGGGAAGAGCTGATAGGAAATATATTCCTTCTTTTAGCCACAGGAAAGAGGCTAAGACTGGTGACAGAGGACTTCATTTGTACCTCACTGGGCATTTCTAAGGCAAAGTTCTAGGATCATAGATCTTCCTCTTTGAACACAAATACGGCAAACACATTTTCAAAGCTAAATAAGTGGCATCCAAAATCATTTTCATTAGTACACCTGGGTGCATTTTGATAAGCATTTCATATGTATTTGATATCTATTTTGATATGCATTTTAAGAGGTTATGGCATGACATGCTCCACTATGAAAAGATTGCTGCAAGCATGATGGAGTGAATGAAGCAGGCATGTTTGGCACATCTCATTCTGTGTTTTCTAATGTGTTTGGTGCATGTGGTCTGAACAAGTAAATGACGAGGAGGGTATAGAACATTCCACGTCTCTTGAACTTCTAACAAGTTGTGCTATGTGTCCCAGAGTGAACAAGGATGTAAAACTGCTCAAAGGATGATGAGTGTTATCATGGCTACTTTGTCAATATGTTAATTATTAGTTGCTTGTACTCACTTATTCAACAAAAATGGTAAAACCATATATATATATATATATATATATATATATATATATATATCTCCAAATCTTAAATGGATTAATGTTATGAATTATTCTATCCACTGAGTCTCTGTAATGTTAATGTTGCTATTTTAAAATTATAAATGCATATTCTTTCTTTTCTAAATATTTGCTGTCATAAAAAGTTTCATAAAATTATTTGAAACAAGCCTGCATCTGTTTCATATGCATTGTGAGCTAACCCTTTACTCAGTGTTTTTGAGTTCCATAGGATTATGACACAGCTCAAAAATGCATATGCTCTAAAATCACCTGTGTTATTACCAAACTATAAATCATTTTCTGAAAGTTGTACAATCCCTGGATGGATGGAGACTACAACTACGTGTTTGAACCCTCCTTTTTTCCTGGTAATTAGATTCAAAGTGCCACCTGGAAAGTCAGAAAGGCTCTTGTTGGATAAGAAAGTGATGATTATTCTTTCAGGGTAAAGGGGGGAACTTGAACTCCACTGTGGAAAGCCCGGAAGAAGAGACATGGCTCAGTGTGTTTGAAGGTCATGACATTTCAGCCATAGCTGGTCCACCTTTACATTGTGTACATAATAGGATCATGTGTATGCTTTTATTTCAATTACAATTCAATGGAAAAATGTCCAAAAATCTACTTTTGAGCCTGTTCTAGCTGTTAACATTAACTATTAATGCCATATATGCCCTCTACTCTCTTTGAAAATTTTTATTAATATAACAAGAAGAGATTTCATGTACTTCATAGATGCAATTCCAAGAAGATAATATTTCCCTCCTTACTTCTGTACCTCCCTCAATCCCACTCCCTCCTTCATCTCTTTTTTCTTTAATTTTTTCAAAAACATAATTTCAACCCACTCTGTAATCACAGGTGTAATGTACCACTAACCATAATATTCAACAAGTAAAAAAAGAGAAAGACCACAGTTCCACAGGAGTATAAACAAAGTCTGAAAACAACAATCAAATCACAAGATGTCTGTTTCATTCCTTTACATTTTTATATTCTATATTAGCTACTACATGTAAGAGAAAACAAGATATTTGTCTTTTGGCACTGGCTTATTCTGGTAAGTATAAGAGTTTCCAGTTGCACCCATTCTGTTGCAAAAAACAAGATTTTATTCCATTTTTATGGCAGAGTAGTATTCCAAACAGTATATGTTAGGGAACCATTCATGGAGAAAGTAGCTGTAGTGCCGTTTGAAAGAAAGTGCGAAGTAGCGCAGCTTGAAAGAAAAGTAGAAAGGTAACCATGCTAGCTGGTAAGATTTGAAAAGAGGCCAGCACCGCGGCTCACTAGGCTAATCCTCCACCTTGCGGCGCCGGCACACCGGGTTCTCATCCTGGTCGGGGTGCCGGATTCTGTCCCAGTTGCCCCTCTTCCAGGCCAGCTCTCTGCTGTGGCCAGGGAGTACAGTGGAGGATGGCCCAAGTGCTTGGGCCCTGCACCCCATGGGAGACCAAGATAAGCACCTGGCTCCTGGCTTCAGATCAGCACGATGTGCCAGCAACAGCACACCGGCCGCGGCGGCCATTGGAGGGTGAACCAACGGCAAAGGAAGACTTTTTTCTCTCTCTCTCTCTCTCTCACTGTCCACTCTACCTGTCAAAAAATTAAAAAAAAAAAAAAAAGATTTGAAAAGGGCAGCCTAACCACAAACCACAAACTGTCATTGCCATGACTATGGGACCCTGGGAGGTTGGGAATGTGGGCGGGGCTAGCCTCTAGAAACTGTATATAAGGGGACCCTTAGATGCTGTAAACCAGATGTTGCTCAGCCTCTCTCCCCAGTTCATAGTGCCTAGTGCCTGCAGGGAGAAGCTCCTGGTCTGTAGCGCCTAGTGCCTGCAGGAGTAGGCTTGAGCGATCTCTCCTCCTAGTCGCCTAAAGTATCAATAAAGTGTGCTTAGCTTGACCTTCCTCAGTCTCCTTGACTCTTCCTTCATGGCAACCTGGCCAGTTCCTGGAGGGGGAGATCCTGACAGTATATATTCTACATTTTATTTATTCAGTTATCAGTTGATGGATATATGTGTTGATTCTACATCTTAGATATTGTGAATTGAGCCTCAATAAACATGGGGTACAAATACATTTACTGATTTCACTTCATTTGAGTAAATTCTCAGGAGTGACATGGCTGGATCATATGGTAGATCTGTTTTCAGATTTCTGAGGAATCTCCATACTGTCTTCCATAATTGTTGTAGTACTTTGCATTCCCACCAACAGTGGATTAGGGTCCCTTTATCCCCACGTCCTCACCAGCATTTATTATTTTTTGATTCTTAGATGATAACTAGGGCAAGGTGAAAACCTCATTGTGTTTTTTATTTGCATTTTCCTTATGGATAGTGATTGTATTTTTTCATGTGTCTGTTGGCCATTTGAATTTAATCCTTTGAAAAATGCTTGTTTGTGTCCTTTGCCCAGTTCTTAACTGGATTGCTTGTTTAGCTGTTGTTTTCTTGAGCTCTTTATAGATCCTGACTATTAATCCTTTATCAGTTGAGTAGTTTGCAAATATTTTCTTTCTCTGTCAGTTACCGCTTGACTTTGTTATGTGTTTCCTTTGCAGTACATAAGCTTCCTAGAATTGATGTAATTCCATTTGCCAATTTCGGTTTTTATTGCCTGTGCTTATGGAGTATTTTCTAAGAAGTCTTTACCTATGCTAATGTCTTGCAGAGATTTCCTGATGTTTTTCTCTGGTAATTTGATGGTATCACATCATAGATATAGATTCTTGATCAATTTTGAGGTTTTTTTTTTGTATAAGGAGTAAGGTGGGGTCTTGTCTCATACTTCTGCATGCACAACTTCAATTTTCCAACACCATTTGTTGAAGAGATTGTCTTTTCTCCAGGAATTGCTTTAACTTCGTTTGTCAAAAATTAATTGGCTGTAGCTTCATGGATTAATTTCTGGGGTTTATATTCTGTTCCAACAGTCCACATGTATATTTTTATGCAAGTACCAGGCTGTTTTGATTGTAACTACCCTTGTAGAATCCCTTGAAATTTGGTATTGTGAAGCCTCCATCTTTGTTTTTATTGTTTAAGATTACTTTAGCTACTTGTGGTCTTTTGTATTTCCATATGAATTGTAGCATTTCTATCTCTATATCTAAGAATGTCCTTGATGTTTTGATTGGGATCACATTGAGTCTGTTAATTTTTGGGTAGTATGGACATTTTGATGATATTAATTCTTCCATTCCATGAACATTGATGATTCTTCCATTTTTTGTGTCTTCTCTTTCTTTCTAAATGTTTTATAATTTTCATTGTAGAGATCTTTCATCTTTTTGGTTAATTTTATTCCAAACTATTTAAAAAATTTGTAACTATTGTGAATGGCACTATTCTGTGCCTATAAGAAGGAGACCTTACCAGGAGAAATATACACAAACTAAAAGTGAAAGGATAGAAATAGATACTCTACACTAATGGAGAGCAAAATTGAGCAGAAGTAGTCATCCTAATATCAGATGAAATAGGCTTTAATACAAAAACTGTTAAAAGAGACAAAGAAGGGCATTATGTAATGATTAAGGGCTCAATTCAATCATAAGATGTGACTATATTAACTGTATATGTGCCCAATACCAGGATGCCTGGTTATTTAAAACAAATGTTAATGAATCTAAAAGAAAATGTAGGCTCCAATACAATAGTAATGAGGACTTCAATCGATTTTATCACTTTATCATGGACAGATCAACTAAACAAAAATCAACAAACAACAGAGCTAAAATGCACTATTGACCAAATGGCCTTATTGATATCGACAGAACAATTCATTCCACAGCTACAGAACACACATTATTTTCATCAGTGTTTGGAACTTTCTCTAGGATAGACCATATTCTAGGCCATAAAGCAAATCTTAGCAAATTTTAAAATTTAAAATAATACCATGTATTTTTTCTGACCACAATGGAGTGAAGCTGGAAATCAACAACTTAAGAAACTCTAGAAAATATATGCAAGCACATGGAAACTGAACATCATGCTCCTGAATGAACAGTGTGATACAGAAGAAATCAGACTGTAAATTAAAATCTTGCTAGAGACGAATGGAGATGAAAATGCAGCATATCAGAACTTATGGGCTACAGCAAAAGCAATAGTAAAATGGAATTTTATAGCAATTAGTGCCTACATCAAGAAATTGGATAAGCCTCAAATAAATAATTTAACAATGTATCTTAAGGACATAGAAAAATAAGAACAAACCAAATCTCAAATTAATAGGAGGAAAGAAATAATTAAAATTAACACCAAGAGGGAAACCTGTTGGAGTGAGGTGGACACTATGGGAAACGGTGGCTTGATCAGCATAGCCCTGACTGTTAATGAACAACTTAATACATTATCCCTCTTAGTAGTTTTTTTTATCTGTTCTACTTAATATGACTGGTTTAGATCTGTAATTGATGCACAGTTATTCTTAAGTGTTGAAAATTAACTGAAATGTGATCCCTGTTGAACATGGTGGTGGGAATGGGAGAGGGAAGAGATGTATAATTTGGGACATGCTCAGGCTGACTTGCCCCAAGTGGTGGAGTTGGAAGCCTACCAGGGGATTCCAATTCAATCCCATCGAGGTGGCATGTACCAATGCCATCTCACTGTTCCAGGTGATCAGTTTCAGTTCGCAGTTGGTCATGGTGGAGGGACTGGGAGTCAAAGGGAGCACATAGACAAGTCTAGTACCTGCTAACGCTAACCGATGGAGTAAATAAAGGGGAGAGTGATCCAACATGGGAAGTGAGATACTCAGCAGACTCATAGAATGGCAGATGTCCTAAATAGCACTCTGGCCTCAGAATCAGCCCTAAAGGCATTCGGAGCTGGCTGAAAAGCTCATGAGAGTATTTCAGGCATGGAAAGCCAAGACACTCTGGCAAAAGATCTCTGCGAGTGAGATCCCAGTGGAAAGAACAGGTCATCAAAGAAGGAGGTACCTTTCTCTGAAGGGAGGAGAGAACCTCCACTTTGACTATGACCTTGTCTAAACAAGATAAGAGTCGGAGAACTCAGAGGGCTTCCATAGCCTTGGAAACTCATGACTGGAGCATAGGGAGATTACTGATGCCATAGACAGGAGTGTCAATTGGTAAAGTCAACAACAGGAGTCACTGTGCACTTACTCCTCATGTAGGATCTCTGTCCTTAATGTGCTGTGCATTGAGATTTAATGCTATAACGAGTACTCAAACAATATATTTCACTTTGTGTTTCTATGGGGGTGCAAACTGTTGAAATCCTTACTTAATGCATACTAAACTGATCCTCTGAAAAAAAAAAAATTATCAATTCCCAACTTGACTCTCACTGGGATTAAACATGACAATAGGTCTGCTCTGATTTCATCATCATTTAAAAAAAATCATCTATTATTTTTCACTTTATGTTTCTGTGTGGGAGCAAACTGTTGAAATCCATACTTGATGTATACTAAGCTGATCTTCTGTATATTAAGATAATCAAAAATGAATTTTGATGTGAATGGAAGGGGAGAGGGAGTGGGAAAGGGGAGGGTTGTGGGTGGGAGGGACGGTATGGGGGGGAAGCCATTGTAATCCATAAGTCGTACTTTGGAAATTTATATGCATTAAATAAAAGTTAAAAAAAAAAACTAACAAGGAATAATAGCAAATGCAAATGAGGTATATGGGAGTAGTCTGATGACTGTCTATATCTGGCTATCTCCTACAGTTCCTAATGATGAAATACTGCAAATAAACTACACATTTTTTTTCCTTTAAAAAAAATTATATAAGAAATAATCAAAATTGAAACCAAAAACTCTATACAAAAGTTCGGTGAAATGAAGTGCTGTTTTTTTGAAAAAATAAACAAAATTGATACACTATTGGCTCAACTAATCAAATACAAGTAGATACCCAAATTAATAAAATTAGAGATGAAAAAGGAAATGTTAGAATGGATAATGTGGCAATAAAAAAAATCATCGGGAATTACTATAAACAGCTATAAACCAACAATGAAAATCTGGAAGAAATGGATAGATTTGTGGACATACACAATCTACCAAAATTGAGTAATGAAGACATAGAATATCTCTATACTCTTTTTATATCCTCTATTCTTATGGTCTTGATATCCACTCCAATCAATCAATTAATTACCAAAGCTTCTATGGCCTCCTTTCAAAATCCTATTTTGTGGTAGGAATAGGGGTAATGGCACCATCTATGGCTCAGAACTCATTTCGCAAGGCCTCACTCACTATTTCATAATCTCTTTTTTTCCACCTTTCGCACTTTGGTGTCTGTTACCCCATTATGATGCTGTCATTCTAAAACTCTCCCTCTTTCCTCCTTCTTATCCCTATGCCATCCTTTCCTTTGTACCCTCCTCTTCTCCCTCTTCTCCACTGCATCCCAAGTTGCACAGCAAAATACAGTGAATCGGAGACCAGGAGTCAGAGATAGAAAAATCACATGTATATGGTGTATAGCCACAGCTATTTTCCTTTTTTTGGGGTATTAATTTGTTTGCCATTTATGGGTCTTTGCTCCTTCTGGTAAAAATATACACTATGTACATGGAAGTCTTCACAGCAAAGCAAGCACAGTCATCTGCCTGCAGATGACCTATTTTTCTGACAAACATCCCGTCTGATGCCCTCTCCTAAGACATCACCTCCTCTTTCCCTGATGACTTCTGTCTTCTGCTGCAGGCATGCCCCCATGTGGCTGTAGATCACTGGGCAAAGGTGAATGGATATGGAGGAGGGGTTGGCAACGTTTTCCCATATTAGGCCAGATAGTAAATATTTTAAACTTTGCAGAACATACACAGTGTCAGTTGCAACTACTCAACTCTGTAGTTGTAGGACAATAAGCAGACATGAAAAACACATAAACAATTGGGCATGGCGAGTTCCAATTAAACCATGTTCTGGTACAGTGAAATATAAATTTTGAATATTTTTTCTCATATCATAAAATCACAAAATATTTTCTTTTGATTTTTCCTAACCACTTAAAACTATAAAAATAATTCTTAATTGGTATTCTGCAAGACAAACAAAAAACTCAAATGCTTTAGGTAGTAAGCCAGATTTAGCTTGAGGGCAATGGTTTGCAAAGCCCCTAACACGAATAATAAACTCTTTTGGATGACAGATTCTAAGTGAATGGCATGGAGTTTAATTCACTTTCATGAGAGCATTTCAAGAATTTCAAGAAAATATAATTAAAACTTAAGTTTATTTGGGTGAAAAATTTTCAAAGATCATGTATGTAAGTATTTTACCATGAATTGTGCAATCAGGAAGATCTCTTTAAATATGACATTTCTGAAGGCTCCCTTATGGCATTGAATTATCCAAAATTGTAAGTAAGGAGAGAAAGGTATTGCATCTTAAAAGCACTGAAAATGACTGGAAAAAGTCAGCTTTACAGAAAATTATGATATACATATGCAACATTTTATATCATGGCACTGACCCAAGGTGGTTTCTATTTGCAATTATTTCCAGCTGAGAAGGAGCCTGGAATAGGCTGCTACATAAATGACGTCACTCTCCTCCAAGCATGATACCAGCAGGATGAAGAGAAATCTGGTGAGGGAAGAGAAGAGTTTTACATCCTGCTGGGGGTTTTCCATAGCTAGGATCAATGAAAGCAATAACCCAAAGCTAAAATGGGCTGGGATGTTCAAAATTTGATGCTAGTGACCTCTAGCATTATTTATACAATGTCCTCCTTCTTCTCTCCAGTCCCAGAGCAGGGCCTTCATGACACTCATGACAACACTCTAAATTCAATACAAGTGGCTTTGATCACGTTGAAAGTATGAAGGACCCAACAAAAGACTCTGAGAAGGAACTGGCTTCCTGTGAGCTTTTCACCCGCTTTGTTGTTTCCAGAGCTGGAGTCCACCTAGCCATATCCAAGCAACAAAATGACTACATCATTTGAACAGCAGAAAATTGAGTGGGAAAATTGAATTCTGAAGCTGAAGGACAAAGTACAAAATCAAAGACCTCTGCTTATAGACGACTTCCATTCAACCTTGATTTCTCATCTATCCTCTTTTTGTTCTCAGATTACTTTTCCAACTAGATGTCCATATTGGGAAGTTTTACTTGAAGGTAATTTGGTATCTAGGGGGAAAAACAATTTGAAGAAGTGTTGGGTTTTCAGAGAAATTAAAAGAACTATTTGTTGCAATGACTTTTCAAAATCCTGTCACAAGGACATTGTCTCAGTACAAACAGTCCCCAAAGTATAAATGGATTTTGGGCCAAAAGTTTGTATTTCAATCATCTGTTTGTAGCTTGGAAAGCATTCACCCATAGGAATAGAGTTGTAGGTGGTACTAGACACCAGGGCTTTGTCATGATGCCTTGTGTAATCCAGTGTCCTAGGTTTGAAGCAGAAAGGCAACACTGTTAGAATTTCTCATGCTGAACTACACAGGAGTATGCCAACAAACACTTCAAGCTACGGAATGAACATGGTGCATCTTCCCAGCGTATTAACTGAATTAAAGAATTTGGAGAAATATTCTTTCTGAATTAAAATCAATAGTCATAATTTACTGATTAAAACATAAAACCCCTAGAAATGTTAAAAAATAAGCCACGAGCATTGACAATTATCTTTAATTTAAGGCTAGAAATCTACAGACTGACTTAATTTCTGAAGTGTATGAGAAAAACTTGGTGAGGAGTTATGAGAAGCAAAGCAATCCAGCCTTCTAGATCCATGGTGACCTGCAGCAAGCAGTTTCTTGGAGGAGACTCCACTAACTCCAGTCAGGCTAAGTCTATTAATGAAAGTTAGCTTCACGTAAAGTATAAAGTAGATTGTTGGGATAGAGAGAAAGAATGCAAGGGTGTTTGGAAATTGGAAGAGATGAAGGAGACTCGATAAAGACATGCAACACGAGATGCTGTAAGAAGAAATAATCCATAATGGGAAAAAATGGGAAGTTTCATAGGGGCTGTAGATAAGTAACAATGTAGATACAGAGATGAAAAGTGAGGAAGCCAGAAGCCCAAGCCCAAAATTAAACTATTAAAATTCTGTATATGCATCTCTATCTTAGTCTTTGTCTTCAGACTTATATTAATTAATGTTACTGTTGATTAATTAATGTTACCATTTCCATACGTACAATCTCTAAAGACCAATAGTGGGAGCAAGGCTGGAAGCATTAGGGACTAGTATGAAAGGGCTTTCTTCGGGTATTTCCATATCTGATTGAGACAGTTCACAGGGGCAGCTTTCACTATTCCACTGGGTCTGAGAGGTTCAAGGTAGGAATGGTTGTTTTTGTAAGGAGGCTTCTTCATGAACTAAGTTAGCGATCTTGTTCCATGGTAGTCAACTTGAAATCCCTGTCCCCACAGTAATGGATTACCTGCATATCAGCATTTGCTGCTCAGTGGGATCAATAATGTAAGGTTTAGGTCTATTTTTGTCATAATGTGCAATTTTCCAAGCCTTTAAAATATCCTGTTGTCCATGAATAAAAGAGAATATGTGAGAGAAATAATTTTTTAACTTTTATTTAATAAATATAAATTTCCAAAGTACAGCTTATGGTTTACAATGCCTCCCCTTCAATAACTTCCCTCCCACCCACAACCCTTCCGTCTCCTGCTCACTCTCCCATTGCATTTGCATCAAGATTCATTTTCAATTATCTTTATATACAGAAGATCAAGTTAGTATATACTAAGTAGAGATTTCAACAGTTTGCACCCACACAGAAACACGAAGTGTAAAATACTGTTTCAGTACTAGTTATAGTATTACTTCACATTGGACAATGCATTAAGGACAGAGATTCTACATGAGGAGCAAGTGCACAGTGACTCCTGTTGTTGACTTAACAAATTGACACTCTTGTTTATGGCGTCAGTAATCACCCTAGGCTCTTGTCATGAGCTGCCAAGGCTATGGAAGCCCCCTGAGTTTACCGACTCTGATCATATTTAGACAAGGCCATGGTCAAAATGGAAGTTCTCTCCTCCCTTCAGAGAAAGGTACCTCCTTCTTTGATGACTCATTCTTTCCACTGGGATCTCACTCAGAGATCTTTCATTTAGGTCTTTTTTTTTCCAGAGTGTCTTGGCTTTCCATGCCTGAAATACTCTCATGGGCTCTTCAGCCAGATCCGAATGCCTTAGGGGCTGATTCTGAGGCCAGAGTGCTGTTTAGGGCATATGCCATTCTATGAGTCTGCCTCGTATCCCACTTCCCATGTTGGATCATTCTCTCCCTTTTTAATTCTATCAGTTAGTATTAGCAGACACTAGTCTTGCTTATATGATCCCTTTGACTCTTAGACCTATCATTATGGTCAATTGTGAACTGAAATTGATCACTTGGACTAGTGAGATGGTGTTGGTACTTGCAACCTTGATGGGATTGAATTGGAATCCCCTGGCACGTTTCTAACTCCACCATTTGGGGCCGGTCAGCTTGAGCATGTCCCAAATTGTACATCTCCTCCCTCTCTTATTAAGTATAATCAATATTGTTGAATCTCTTTTTGCTTTATCAGGGATGCATAAGAAAAAGGAGGGAGAGATAGACATGTACAATGGTAGGCAGATGAGAGTGATGCTGCCTAGTGGACAGGGTGGGAGCCTATCACAGCAGACACAAAGTTACTTTTCTGAGTTCAGGGTTGCTGGGAGTCAGAAGACTTTCCTAAACTACAGCCACATGCGTACATGTGCTCATGATGAACGGGATTTTTCTGACTGAATTTTTCTTTACTTTCACATCAGAGTTCAGAGTCTAGGGAGTGTTGTTCAGGGCACAATATTTATGGACGGCAGAGTAGTAGAGAGCTGCTCAAAATGAAAGAGAAGTCTGTGGCTTGCAAAGTCTGAAGCCTTGAATGTTTCCTCTAGTTTGGAGTTATGTCTAAAACCAACTCCTGTTGTCTCCAACTATTAGGAAACTAATACTCCAAGAGGTATTTGAAGTGATCTAAACCATGTCTAGAGAATAAAAGAAACATTTTCAAAGCTTTACTATTCTACTGCTGGACCTGAGAGTTATTCAAGACATAGTGAGACTTTGGGATTTCCAAGAAAAATGCCTTCTTCTTTGCAGCAAATCTGCTCTGTCCCAATATCGCCTAATCTAGTTATTCAAAAGGTTAGATGTTTGCAAGCATTATTCGCTTATGTGTTGAAGAAAAGACTTTTTAAGATTTCCCTAGTTTTCTGATGTATGTCCTTTTGTTATTTAAGGATTGAATTCAGGTCCTACGTTACATCTAATTTTCACATCCCCTCAGTCTCTTTCCATCTTAGATCATCTCAGTCTTTCCTTGTCTTTCATGATTTTGACAACTTTGAGAAGTACTGGTACATATTTTTGTAGACTTTCCTTCTTTGAAGTGATGTGTTTTGTGCAAGAATACAAGACAAATGAGGTTTCTTCTCAGTACATCAAATTAGAAGTACATGATATCAATGTTTTACTTGTTTATGTCACTACAAACTCATGTTTTTCGTTTCCATCCTGCAGGTTATAATAAATATACATGATACATTCATTTGTGTTTTAAAAAAGTTCTTACCTCTTGCATCTTGAATCCCTAAAGGGCAAAAATAATACAAAGAAGAAAAAAGATCCCCTCACCTATTTCAAAATTTTAACTTTTGAATTCATTTTTCAGAGATTACTGAAGAAAGGCTAGAAGATTCTTTATAGAAAATATTTGGTACATTTTGATAATAAGAAATGCAAAATTCTGGAGCCTTCTCTCAAGCAAGCAATTCAAAAATACCCTTATGACTTGAGGTAACTTGTTGAAAAACAAGGAAAAGAGATTCATCCAGTTAAGAATGCAGATTCTAAGGTGAAATCCAAGGACTTTCAAAGTTCAGATTTTGTGGAGGACCTATAGACACAGATTTTTTGCTTCTAGTAAATCCTTCCTCCCAACTTCCAGCTTACTGGAGAAAAGGGAAAGCGCACTAATCCTCAAGTATTTCATGTAGACGAGGAAATTCCTCCTGTGTACTATTTCAGAAACACTTTTCTGAGAAAAGCTAAAAACAAACAGTTGTAAAATTTCCTAAACATCGAAAAAACTTTCCCATGGGTGAGTTGTTCTTTGAGGCTGGAAATCATCTCCTGTTCCCTGGACTCTCGGGTGCCTTGTTGGTGTTTTTCTTGAAGTGTTACCTCATTGAGTCTGTGTTGTAACTGTATGCATGGGTCTAAACATCCTCACCTCCCCTGCTCAACAATAAGCTGCCTTACTTGATTATATTAATGAGTTATTTTGCCATAAAAACTGATTAAATATTATGGATTTATTGTTTAAGAGTTCTTGCATTTTTGAGATATATGCTAAAATATTTGTGGATTTTTTGCCATGGCTTCAAAATCATCACAGATTTGAGGAGGGCGGTGGAGAGGAATGTTGAGTGAGTTGGAGAATATCATCATTCCCTTAAATACAAATGAATTTTTAAAATTGTGTGTATTGAAGATAAATAACATATTGACTTGATATACATATACATGCTGAAATGATTACTACAGTGAAGCAGGTTAACATATTCAGTGTATTACAGTTACCTATCTGTTTTGGGGAAGAAGGAATACCTAAAATATGCTCTCTTTGCAAATTTCTAATATATAATAGACTAATATTAACTATAGTCTTCATGTGCTATATTAGATCTCTACACTTGTTTTTCTACATAACTGTAATTTTGCACCCTTTGACTTCTGTCTTCCCATTCTGCTATCTCAACCCAGCCTTCTACCCTGTTTCTACAGCTTTGAGCTTTTTGTTTAAGATTCCCAATGTAAATAAGATCATGCAATATGTGTCTTTCTGTGCTTGACTTATTTAATTTAGCACAGTTCCCTCCATATTGTTGCAAATGAAAGGAACTCCTTTTGTAAGTATTAATAACATTCATACATATGTACACAACACAACTTCTCTATCCATTCACCTACTCATTGATAGACAGTTTGGTTCTTCCCAGTTTTGGATATTGTTAATAATGCCTCAGTGAACAAGGGGGTATGGATAGATTTATATACATTTCCTATGTGTATATACCCAGAACAGAAATTGCTGTATGAGTATCTCATGACTCAGAACATATGTTATTGCACATATATCCCAAATAAATTCTCATACTGTCCTCCTGCAGGATTGTTTATCATAGAATTACTATTTAAGGTGGGGAATAATTCTTTCAAATAGTATTATAGCCAAGAGCAGATATCCAAGGAACAGATATTTCATTTAAATAAGATGGCTACAGAGAATAGAAAAGAAAATGTTCTCTCTACAAATTTTATGAAGCTGAGGTGTCAGCAGTAGATAAGTGGTTCTTACTTGTACAACTTTGCCTCACATTAAAATTACTTGGGTATATTTGTAGTATTTTTCCAACTTCCATTTGCTTTTACATTTTTTGAGACTTCATATTTAAAGCAGTTTTAAATTCACAGTAAAATTGAGAGAGAGGCACATCTACCCACCATTACCATCTACCCCACCCCAAACATCCAGAGCTTCCTCCCAAACCAACATCTTCACCAGAGTGGTATGTTTGTTGCAACCAATAAACCACACTCTATAATTTACTTTAGAGTTCACTCTTAGTAATTTCTGTGGGTTTAGACAAATAGGTAACGACATATACTCATTACTGTCGCATCCAACAGAGTGGTTTCACTGTTCCTTTGTGCTCAACCTGTTTATCTTATGTATCCTCCAACCCCAATCATCCCGGTACTTTTGCATTGCTGATCTTTTCACTCTCTGTACAGTTTTATCTTTTCCAGAATATCAAATAGGCAGGGAATTCAGTAGGCAGTCTTTTCACATTAGTTCATTTCACTTAGTAATATGCATTTTAATGTTCCTCCATCTTATTTCATGTATTGATAGCTTGTTCCCTTTTAATACTGAATGATGTTTCATCCTCTAAATATACCACAGTTTATTTATCCATGACTTACAGAAAGGCATCTTGGTTGCTCTGACTTTGGATATTATAAGTAAAGCTATAGAAATGTCTATGTGCAGGCTTCTCTTGTGTGGACATGAACTTTAAAATCATTTCAGTAATAGGAAGATGACTACTGAATCATACACTGAGTATGTTAGATCTTGTAAGAGAGACCCAACCTGTCTTCCAAAGTGGTTATATCCTTTTGCATTCCTAATAGCAATGAAAAAGTTCCTGTTCCATATGCTCATGAGATTTTGACCATTCTGATAATATAGTATAGTTGCACGTCACTGTTGTGTTAATGTGCATCTACTTGATGACATATAATGTCATTACTCTTTTTGTAGCCTTATTTAGCATCTATAGGTCTCCTTTGGTGAGATATCTGTTATAGTCTTCAGCCCATTTTTGTTATTGCTGTATTGTTTTTCTTATTACTGAGTTTTGAGAATTCTTTGGGTTATAATCCTCTAGATGTGTTGCTTGCAAATATTTCCTCTTGTCTGTGGCTTATCTTCTAAATATCTTAGCTATGTCTTTCACAGGCAGATATTTTAAATTTATAATTATATACAGCTTATTGATTATTTATTTCATGGCTTATGACTTTGGCTTTTTATGTGTATCTAAAATGTCATAAGCATATCTAAGGCTATCTGTTTTCTCAAAGTTACCATCTATAAGCTTGTACTTTTTTCATAATTATGCATTTTATAATTACTTTTATGATCCATTTGAATCAATTTTTGTGAAATGTGTAAGGTCTGTGTTTGGATTACTTTGCTTTGTTTTGCATGGAATGTCCAATTGCTCAGTCCTTTTCATTGAAAATACTATCTTTTCTCCATTACATTGCCTTTGCTTCTTGTTGAAGATCACTTAACTATATTTATGTTAATTTATTTCTGGACTTCTCATTCTGTCTCACCCATTTTCTTTTCTTTCATTGATATAACATTTTTCTGATTACTGTAGCTTTAAAGTAATTTTTGAAGTCAGGTAGTTGCAATCACCAACTTTGTTCTCCAATATCGCATTGGCTATTCTGTATTTTGCCTTTCCATATAAATGTTAGTATAAAGTTATTGATATCCACAAGATAACTTGCAGAGACATTGCATAGGTTTACACTGAATGTATATGTATATATATATTTGTATATATATATATATATATACACACACATACATACACAAAGAAACCAAGTAGAAAAAAACTGAAATCTTGATAATAGTGAGTCTTTCTATCCATGAACATGGAATTCATCACCATTAACATTTTTATTTCATTATTTATTTTTATTTGCCTGAAAGGGAGTGAGCAAAAGATGGAAATCTATCTTCCTTCTGCTGGAACACTCTCCAAATGCCTGCAACAATCAGAGCTGGGACTGGCTGAAACGAGTAATCATTTTTTTATGAAGTTTTTATTTAATGAATGCAAATTTCATAGGTACAACTTTTGGAATATAGTTGCTCTTCCCCCCATACCCACCTCCCAAGTAATCATGATCTCAATCCTGGTATCATACATGGATAGCAAAGACTCCGGTACCAGCCGCCTTTCAGGGCATGCACAAGCAGGAAGCTGGAATCACAAGCAGAGTCAAGACTCAAACCCAGGCAATATGATATGAGATGAAGACATCCTAATTTGAGGTTTAACCATGGGGCCAAATATGCACTTCTATTTCTGCATTTATTTAGTTCTTCAATTTCTTTCATCAGTTTTGTAGTTTTCATTGTATAGGCCTTGCACATATTCTGCTATATTTATACTTAACTATTTCAGTTGTTGGAATGCTGTTGTGCTTTTTAAAGACTTATTTATTTATTTGAAAGGCAGATTTACAGAGAGGCAGAGAAAGAGAGAGAGAGAGGTCTTCTACATGCTGGTTCACTCCCCAGATGGCCACAATAGCCAGAGCTGCGCCTATCCAAAGTCAGGAGCCAGGAGATTTTTCCAGGTCTCCCACGTGGGTGCAGGGGCCCAAGGACTTGGGCCATCTTCTACTGCTTTCCCAGGCCATAATGGAGAGTTGGATCAGAAGTGGAGCAGCTAGGACTTGAATTGGTGCCCATATGGGATACCAGCACCGCAGGTGGAGGCTTTACCCACTATGCCACAGTGCCAGCGCTGCTGTTGTATTTTTAAGTTCAAATTTCAGGAGCAGAAGTTTGGTTTAGCCGTTAAGATGCCATTTGTGATAACCACATTTGGCTTAAGAGTGCCTGAGTTCAAGTTCTAACTCTGATCCTGATTTAAGCTTCTAGCTAATGCACACTCTGGAAAGCAGAAAATGATGACTCAAGTAATTGAGTCCCTTCCACTCACATGGGAGACCTGGACTGAATTCCTAACTCGTAGGCATTTGTAGGAAGAAGCAGCAGATGAGAGATCTGTCTCTCCCTCTATATTCCTGCCATTCAAATAGCATAAATAAACAAATAAAATTTATAAAGAAGAAAGGAGGGTGGGAAAGAGGAAGGAAGGGAGGGAATATCATTATGTTCTTAGAATTGTATCTATGGATCACATAGATCTGAATCTGTTAAAAACTGATTAAAAGAGGCTAGCACAGCTGGCACCATGGCTCACTAGGCTAATCCTCCGCCTTGAGGCACACCGGGTTCTAGTCCAGGTCGGGGTACCGGATTCTGTCCTGGTTGCCCCTCTTCCAGGCCAGCTCTCTGCTGTGGCCAGGGAAGACAGTGGAGGATGGCCCAAGTACTTGGGCCCTGCACCCCATGGATGACCAGGAGAAGTACCTGGCTCCTGCCATCGGATCAGCACGGTGCGCCGGCCGCAGCGTGCTGGCCACAGCGGCCATTGGAGGGTGAACCAATGGCAAAGGAAGACTTTTCTGTCTCTCTCTCTCACTGTCCACTCTGCCTGTCAAAAAATAATAAAAAAAAAAAAGAGTCTAGCACAGTGGCATAACAGGTAAAGTTTCTGCCTGTAGCTTGGGCATCCCACATGGTGCTGGTTCAACTCCCAGCTGTTCCTCTTCTGATCCAGCTCTCCTCTAAAGCCTGGAAAAGCAGTGCAAGATGGCCCAGGTGCTGGGTCTCTGCACCCATGTGGGAGACTCAGAAGAAGCTCCTGGATACTGGTTTCAGATACGGCCGTTGTGGCCATATAGGGACTGAACCAAAGGATGGAAGACATTCTCACTCTCTCTCTCTCTCTCTCTCTCCCTCCCCCTCTCTGTAACTCTGCCTTTCAAATAAAATAAGTAAAACTTTTTAAAAAACTGATTAGAATTTAAACAAAATATCAAATAAAATTCTGTTTTCCACAAAAAAGAATATAAATAAAATAACATTTAAACATTCAAATTCCAAATGTTCACTCCTAGAATGTAGGAATGTGATCTACAACTATATTAACCTAATATTCTGCAGCTGCACTATAATTTCTTATTAGTTTCAAGAATTTTTTAAAAATTTTGTTTAAGGAATACAACTTGATTCATTTAATATATACAAATTTAGAAATATGATGCTTCTTTCCGCACTACCTCCCTCCCACCCGTACTTCTACTTTTCTTCCTCCTCTCTCTTCCTTTCTCATTCTTATTTTTCACAGAGATCAATTTTCAGTTAATTTTTATATGCATAGGATTAACCCTTGGCCAGCGCCACAGCTCCATAGGCTAATCCTCCACCTTGTGGCGCCGGCACACCAGGTTCTAGTCCCGGTCGGGGCGCCGGATTCTGTCCCGGTTGCCCCTCTTCCAGGCCAGCTCTCTGCTGTGGCCAGGGAAGGCAGTGGAGGATGGCCCAAGTGCTTGGGCCCTGCACTCTATGGGAGACCAGGAGAAGCACCTGGCTCCTGCTTTCGGATCAGCACGGTGCACCGGCCGCAGTGCGCCAGCCGTGGCGGCCATTGGAGTGTGAACAAACGGCAAAAGGAAGACCTTTCTCTCTGTCTCTCTCTCTCACTGTCCACTCTGCCTGTCAAAAAAAAAAAAAAAAAAAAAAAAAAAAAGATTAACCCTACACTAAGTAGAGAGTTCACCAATTTGTGTGAAGAAAAAAAAAGAAGCACAAAAACAAACAAGAAAAATATTGTTCCCCGACAAAGCAAGGACTGTTCAAAATTGCCACATCTCAAAGTGTTAGTTTCATTCCTATAGATTACATTTTATGTACTCTATATATTCCATTGGCCTAGATGTACTCATTTTATGTATGAATGGTTTATTTCACTAAGTATAATGTTTTCCAGTTGCATCCATTTTGTTGCAAATGACAGGATTTCATTATTTTACTGCTGTGTAGTACTCCGTGGTGTATTTATTCCATAATTTCTTTATCCAGTCTTCAGTTAATGGATATCTGGGTTGATTACAAATCCTAGCTATTCTTTTTTTTTTCTTTTTTTTTTTTGACAGGCAGAGTGGACAGTGAGAGAGACAGAGACAGAGAAAGGTCTTCCTTTTGCCGTTGGTTCACCCTCCAATGGCCGCCGCGGCCAGCGAGCTGCGGCCAGCGCATCGCGCTGATCCGAAGCCAGGAGCCGGGTGCTTCTCCTGGTCTCCCATGGGGTGCAGGGCCCAAGGACTTGGGCCATCCTCCACTGCACTCCCGGGCCATAGCAGAGAGCTGGCCTGGAAGAGGGGCAACCGGGACAGAATCTGGCGCCCTGACTGGGACTAGAACTCGGTGTGCCGGCGCCGCAAGGTGGAGGATTAGCCTATTGAGCCATGGCGCCAGCCTACAAATCCTAGCTATTCTAAATTAATCCAAAATGAACATGGGCTACAGATAACTCTTTCAGATGCTGATTTCATTTCCTTTAGGTAAATTCCCAGGACTGGGATGGCTGAGTCATATGGTAGGTCTATATTTAGCCTTCTGCGATATCTCCATAATGTTTTCCAGAGTGGCTGTACCAGTTTACATCCCCAACAACAGTGGATTAAGGTTCTCTTCTCCCCACATCCTCACCAGGATTTGTTGTTTGTTGATTTCTGTATGAGAGCCATTCTAATGGCTGTGAGGTGAAACCTCATTGTGGTTTTGATTTGCAATACCCTGATGGCTAGTGATCCTGAGCATTTTTTCATGTGTCTATTGGCTATTTTAATTTTTTCTCTTGAAAAATGTCTTTTCAGGTGCTTTGCCCATTTATTAATTGGATTGTTTTATTGTTGAGTTTCTTGAGCTCTTTATAGATTCTGGAAGTGAATCCTTTATCAGTCGCATTGTTCGCAAATATTTTCTCCCATTCTTTTGATTGGTTGCCTCCTCAATTTGCTGAGTGTTTCTTTTGAACTGCAGAAGCTTCTCAGTTTTTTTTTTTTTTAATTTATTTATTTTTTTCACTTGAGAGTCAGAGTTACACAGAGAGAGGAGAGTCAGAGAGAGAGAGAGAGAGAGAGAGAGAGTGAGGTCTTTCTTCTGATGATTCACGCCCCAATTGGCTGCAACAGCTGGAACTGTGCCAATCTGAAGCCAGGAGCCAGGAACTTCATCTGGGTCTCCCATGTGGGTGCAGGGACCAAGGACTTGGGGCATCTGCTACTGCTACCCCAGGCCATAGCAGAGAGCTTGATTGGAAGTGGAGCAGCCGGGACTAGAACCGGCACCCATATGGGATACTGGTTCTTCAGGCCAGGGCATTAAGCTGCTGTGCCACAGTGCCAGCCCCAGCTTCTCAGTTTGATGTCATCTCTCTTGTCAATTTTGGCTTTGATTCCCTGTGCTTCTGGGATCTTTTCCAAGAAGTCTTTCCTTATGCCACTGTCTTATAGAGTTTCCCCAATGTTCTCTTGTAATTTCGTGGTATCACATTGTAGATTTAGGTCTCTGATCCATTTTGAGTGGATTATTGTGTAAGGTGTGCAGTGGGGGTCTTGCTTCATACTCTTGCATGTGGAGATCCAGTTTTCCCAGCACCATGTGTTGAAGAGACTGTCTTGGCTCCAGGAGTTGATTTTTGCTCCTTTGTCAAAGAAAAGTTAGTTGTAGGCACATGGATTGATTTCCGAAGTTTCTATTCTATTCCATTGGCCTACATGTCTGTTTTTGTGCCATAACCAGGCTGTTTTGGATATAATTGCCCTGTATTATGTCTTGACGTCTGGAATTATGATGCCTTCAGCTTTGTTTTGTTAAGATTAGCTATTCGAAGTCTCTTGTGTTTCCATGTGAATTTTAGCATCATTTTTCTAGTTCTGAGAAGAATGTTGTTGGTATTTTGATTGGTACTGTATTGAATCTATAAACTACTTTTGGTAGTATGAAAATTTTGAAGATGTTGATTCTTCCAATCCATGAACATGGAAGCTTTTTTGACTTTTTATGTCTTCTTCTATTTCTTTCTTTAATGTTTTGTAATTTCTATCATGGAGATCTTTGACTTCCTTGATTAAATTTATTCCAAGATATTCAAGCTTTTTTTATAGCTATTGTGAATGGGATTGATTTTGGAAATTCTTAGCTATGGCATTGTCCATGTGTATAAAGGCTATTGATTTTTTTGTGTTGATTTTATATGCTGCCACTTTACCAAATTCTTTTATGAGTGTCAATAGTCCATTTGTGTAGTCTTTTGGGTTCCCTATATATAGAACCATGTCATCAGTAAATGGGGATAGTTTGACTTCTTCTTTCCCTATTTGTATCGTTAGATTTCCTTTTCTTGCCTGATGGCATGGACTAAAACTTCCAGGACTGTATGAAATAGCAGTGATGAGAGTGGGCATACTTGTCTGGTTCTGGATCCTAGTCAGAATGACTACTATTTTCCCCATTCAGTAAAACACTGGCTGTGGGTTTGTTATAAATTGTTGAAGGTTTTCACCATAAAAGGGTGTTAAATTTTGTCAAATGCTTCCTTGGCATCTAATGAGATATTCATTTTTTTTTAATCTTTAAATTGTTAAAGTGGTTAATCACATTTATTGATTTTGTGATGTTGAACCATTCCTGCACACAAAGAATAAATCCCACACGTAGGCCAGGCAATGATCTTTCCAATGTGTTGTTGGTTTCAATTGGCTAGTATTTTATTGAGGATTTTTGCATCTATGTTCATCAGAAATATTGGTCTATAGTTCTCTTTCTCTGTTGTATCTTTTTCTGGCTTAGGAATTAAGGTGATGCAGGCTTCATAGAAGGAGTTTGGGAGGATTCCCTCTCTTTCAATTATTTTGAGTAGCCTAAGAATTGGAGTTAGTTCTTCCTTAAATGTATGGTATAATTTAGTGGTGAATCCATTGTGACCTGGGCTTTTCTTTGTTGGAAGGGTCTTTATTACTGATTCAATCTCTGTCCTGGTTATTGGTTTGTTTAGGTGTTCTATGTTTTCATGACTCAATTTAAGTAGGTTGTGTGTGTCCAGGAACCTATCCATTTCTCCTGTGTTTCCTGAATTGTTGGAATACAGCTCTTTGTAGTAATTCCTGATGATTCTTTTTATTTTTGTGTTATCTATTGCTACATTTCATTTTTCAACTCTGATTTGCTGATTTTGGTTTTCTCCCTTTTTTTAGTTAGTTGGGCTAATGGTGTGTCTATTTTGTTTATTATTTCAAAAAAAACCATCTCTTTATTTCAATGATCTTTTGAATTGTTTCAATTTTATTTCTCCCTTAATTTTAATTATTTCTTTCCTCCTACTAATTGGCATTTGGTTAGCTGTTATTTTTCTAGATCCTTGAGATGCATTGAAAAATCATTTATTTGGTTACTTTCCAGGTTCTTGATGTGGGCACCAATTGCCATAAAATTCTCTCTTAACACTGCTTTTGCTGTATCCCATAAGATTTTATATGATGTATTGTTATCTTCATTCATTTCCAGAAATTTTTTATTTCTCTCTCTTTTTTTTTTTTTTTGACAGGCAGAGTGGACAGTGAGAGAGAGAGAGACAGAGAGACAGGTCTTCCTTTTTGCCGTTGGTTCACCCTCCAATGGCCGCCACGGCTGGCGTGCTGCGGCCAGCGCACCGCGCTGATCCGATGGCAGGAGCCATGTGCTTCTCCTGGTCTCCCATGTGGGTGCAGGGACCAAGGACTTGGGCCATACTCCACTGCCTTCCCAGGGCACAGCAGAGAGCTGGCCTGGAAGAGGGGCAACCGGGACAGAATCCAGCGCCCTGACCGGGACTAGAACTTGGTGTGCTGGGGCCGCAAGGTGGAGGATTAGCCTATTGAGCCACAGCGCCGGCCAATTTCTCTTTTGAATTCTTTTATGACCCACTGTTCATTTAATGCACATTGTTCAGTCTCCATGTGTTTGCATATGATCTTGATATTTTGAGTTGTAGGTTACAAGCTTCAATCCATTGTGTTTGGTGAAGGCTCATGGTATGACTGATTTTTTTTGAAAATGCAGAGACTTGCTTTATGGCCTAGTATATGGTCTACCTGAAGAAAGTTCCATGGACTGCTGAGGAGGATGTGTGTTCTTCAACTGTGGGGTAAAAAGTTCTGTGATATTAGTTAGGTCCATTTAGTCCACTGTTGATTAGCTCTCCTACTTCTTTGTTGATAATCTGTCTTCTTGATCTATCCATTGATGAAAGTGGGATGTTGAAATCCTCCATTACTATTGTATTGGAGTATATATCTCCCTTTAGGTCTGTTAACAGATCATTTAAATAGCCAGGTGCCTTGTAATTGGATGCATATACATTTATTGTAGTCACATCTTCCTGTTATATTGCTCTCTTAATCATTACATAGTGTCCTTTGTTTCCTTTAACAGTTTTTGTGGTAAAATGTATTTTGCCTGATATTAGGATTCCTACATCTGCCTTTTTTTTCTGTTCCCGTGGAATATCTTTTTCCATTCTTTTACTTTAAGTCTACATATATGTTTGCTGGTGAGGTGTCTTTCTTGTAGGCAGCAAATAGATGGGTCTTTTTTTTAAGATTTATTTATTTGAAGGACAGAGTTACAGAGAGAGGTAGAGAAAGAGAGAGAGGTCTTCCATTCTGCTGGTTCACTCCCCAGATGGCTGCAATGGCAGGAGCTGCGCCAATCTGAAGCCAGGAGCCAGGAGCTTCTTCCAGGTCTCCATGCGGGTGCAGGGGCCCAAGGACTTGGGCCATCTTCCACTGTTATCCCAGGCCACAGCAGAGAGCTGGATCAGCAGAGGAGCAGCCAGGACTAGAACTGTGGTCATATGGGATGCTGGTGCTTCAGGCCAGGGCTTTAACCCACTGCACCAAACACCAGCCCCAAGGTCTTCTTTTTAATCTATTCAGTCAGACTGTGTCTTTTAACTGGAGAGTTGAGGCCATTTCCATTCAAGGTAACAATTGATAAGTAATTACTTGACCCTACCATTTTTCTGTGAATATTCCTGTTTTTTACTTTGTATTTATTTTGTACTTTTACTGGGGATTTCTGTCTTCACTTTCTTCCATTATGGTGGTTTTCTTTCTGTGTATTTTTACAGCACATCCTTGAGCATCTTTTGTAAGGCTGGACATGTGGTGACAAATTCTTTTAATTTCAGTTTGTTATTGAAGGTCTTTATTTCACCTTCATTCATAAACGAGAGCTTTGCAGGATACAATATTCTGGGTTGATTTTTTTTTTTTATCTTAAGATTTGGACTATATCTTGCCGCTGTCTTCTAACCTTTAGGGTTTTTGTTGAGAAGTCAGCTGTGAGTCTAACTGGAGATCTTCTGAAGATAATCTGGTGTTTCTCATGCACATTTTAAATCTTTTCTTTATGCTTTACTGTGGAAAATTTGAGTGCAATGTGTCATGGTGAAGGTATTTTCTGTTCATATTTGTTAAGAGTTCTATGTGCCCCCTGTACTTGGACCTTCCTTTCTTTCTCCAATTTAGGGATCCTTTTCTGTAATTATTTCACTAAGTAGGTCTTCTATTCTCTTTTCTTTTTCCACTCTTTCGGACACTCCTAAGACCCATATGTTGAGTCATTTGATAGTATCCCATATATTTCTAACACTGTTTTTAAGTTTTCTAATGTCTTCTTCTTATTTTCGGTCTGACTGTAAATTTTCCAGAGATTTGTTTTCTTGCTTGGATGCACTTTCTTCTGCCTCACCAAGTCTGTTGTTAAGGTTTTCCACTGCATTTTCAATTGATCTATTGAATTATTCATATCTAATATTTCATTTTGATCTCTCTTTAAAATCTCAATTTTATGGGAAAAATTTTCATTCATATCATATATGGCTTTCTTTAGCTCATCATTTGTTTCTGATTACTTTTGAGTAATCCTATGATTAGTTTTTTAATATTTATTTATTTATTTATTTGAGAGGCAGAGTTACAGAGAGGCAGAGGTAAGAGAGAGAGATCTTCCATCCACTGGTTCACTCCCCAAATGGCTGCAATGGTTGGAGCTGCGCCCATCTGAAGCTAGGAGCTTCTTCTGGATTTCACACAGGGGTACAGGGACCTAAGCATCTGGGCCATCTTCTGCTTCTTTCCCAGGCCATAACAGAGAGCTGGATCACAGTGGAATAGCCAAGACTCTAACCAGCACCCACATCTATTGCTGGCACTGCAGTGGCGGCTTTACCCGCTAAGCCACAGCACCATTTCTGGCATTTTCTCAGTCTCTTCAACTTCATATTCTAATATTGAAATGTTGTTGTACTACTTTGGGGAGGTCATAGTATCTTCTTTATTCTTGTTTTTTGAATTTTTGCATTTATTTTTAGGCATTTATAGATTGTTTATATTTTTACTCTGATGGATTTTTATCTTTGAGCTATGCCTCTGTGGCTCTGTGGTGTGTCTACACTTTCAATGAGTACCAAGAGGTGTGTGGTGTGTGTGGCCAGGGAGTTGTAGTCAGTGCTCCAGGATGGGGTGAGTATCTGGGGTAATATCCAAGCTGGGTGTGATAGCTTTCCTCTGTTTAACTGGATGGAGAGGAATGGTCACTTCTGTTGGTGCAACCACTCCTTTTCCAAGTTGAGGAATGCCCAGATGTTAGCACTTAGTGTGTTCAATACTAATCTGCTCTGCTATGTGAACTGCACAAATGATCTGCACAGCTCCTCCTGTGAGGACCCTTCCCTCTGCCATGAGCTGCTCTAGGCAACCAAGGAGTTCTGAGAGTGTGCCGCAGCACTCTGTGGTTGCCCAGAATCCAGCTACACCATGTCTAAACTCACACAATCATTGTGTTTTCTCAGTCTCAGTACCCAAGGCTCTCAAGGTCAAGGAGTGCAAGTGGAGCCACTCACCCCCACTAGCCTGTCCTAACCACAGGGGGACTGAGGCACTGCCAGGGCACCTATCCGCTTGTGTTGTAGTCTGCTGGATCGAGTCGTGTCCTCCCAACCAGATTCAATACCAGAGGGGTGGTACAAGTTTTTCTCTCTGTTAAGATCTCTGGATCACAGACACACATAATACCCAGCAGTCGCAGGCCTGCTCACTTCACAATTGTGCAGGGTGCATAGGTGGGTCCCACAGGCAGCACTTCTCTTTTGTAAGGATGGCTCCCCCTTTTTCCATTGCCAGGTAGGTGCAGCTGGTGCAGTGGAGACCATCTCGGTCAGTTGCTCTTCCACCGCTGTGGGCGCCCCCACCGACTGAGTGGAGGGCAACTCCAACAAAGCCACTACGTGCCTATGTCCAAAAATGGCACCAGCCTTCCCAACACTGGCTGCAGTTCACTATTGTAGGAGGAGGGGAGGAAGAGAGAGAGAGAGAGAGAGAGAGAGAGAGAGAGAGAGAAAGAGAGAGAGAGAGAGATGCACTACTCCTCTACTCAACTCTCCCCTCCCCGTGACCAGTCACCAAGCTTTCCGGAGGCATCCTGGCCAGACTCAAAAAGGCGAAGTTCACTAAGCCCTCCCTCCCACTGTGTCAACAGCTGTGCAGGCCCCTGGAATCTGAGCTCACCTGGTTTGCCAGGGTGGGCATTTTCTTCTTCCTATCAAAGCTGCAAGCGGCTAGGTCGTTTGTTGTCTCGTTGCTCGTTGCTGCGTGTCTGCACTTTCTGCACAGGTCTGAGCCAATTTGCTGCTTTCGCGGGATCTTCCACTGCAGTTTCCCCTACACCTTCATCCTCTACTTTTACCTCTCTACTTTTTCCTATGTTAATTTTGCCCACATAAATCAAGCTGTCCTGTTGTTATTCTGCCATCTTGGAAATTCCAAGAAACTGTTTTGACAATTATTTTTGTATTCTTTACATAAATTATCATGTCACCTGAAAATTAAGACTATTTTGTTTATTCCCTTCTAATCTATATATCTTTCACTTCCTTCTTCCATTTTATTGCTTAAGCTAGATTTCCTAGTACAATGCTGAAAAGAAGTGGTTTGAGATGACATCTTTATCTTGTATTCAATCTTAGATAAAAATTCTGTTTGTCATGATTAAGTAGTGATGGTGAGTAATTAAGTAGGTTTTATAAACATGCTTCATCAATTTGAGGAAGTTTCCTTCTGCTGCTGATTCAATAAGTGTTTGTCTCATGACTGGGTTTTGTCAAATGTCCTTTCTCTTCATCTTTTAATATGATCAGTGATTCTCTTTTTTTTTTTTTAGCATATTGATGTAGTACATTAACTAATGTTTAAACACCGAACCAGCCTTGTATACCTGGAATAAATACCATTGAGTCATGTCTTATTATTCTTTTTATATATTATTAGATTTGTTCTGCTACTAGCTAATATATTGTAGAAGTTTTCTGCATCTGTGTTTGTGAGGGATATCAGTTGGTAGATTTCTTTTCTTGTAATGGATTCCTTGGATTTGGGTATTGGGACAGTATTTTCTTTTTAGGATGAATAGGGAAATATTCCCTGTGCTTTTGCTTCTAAGTGAGATAGTAGAGAATTGTATAATTTCTTCCTTAATGTTTGGCATAATTTACTAGTAAACCTACCTAGGTTTGCAGTTTTCTGTTCTGTTAAATTTAATTTGAAAGAGCAGCAGGTAAAGAGGGAGAGATGGAAAGAGAGAGAGAGAAAAAGAAATATCTCCCATCCACTGGTTCACTTCCCCAGATGGCTGCAACAGCCAGGTATTGGTTAAAGCTAGTAGTAGGCCAAAGATATTATCCAGAAATCCCATCCTGGTCTCCCTTCTGGGTGGCAGGATCCCAAGTACTTGGAACATCAGCTGCTACTTTCCTAGGTGTATTAGCAGGAAGCTGCATTTTAATGCAGCTTTTAAGCAAAGCAGCCAGAACTCGAACCAGTGTTCTGTATGGGGTACCCACATCTCAAACTGCAGCTTAACACATGTGCTACAATGCCGGCCTGTGCTGCTACTTGGGAAAATTATTAATTATTGATTCATTTTCTTTAATAGAGATAGGGATACTTAGAATGTCTAGTTTTTTCCTGTGTGAATAATAGGATATTTTGTCTTTCAAATAATTATCCCCATACATCCAGGTTGTCAAGTGTGCAGGCATAGAGCCCTTCATAATGTTCCCTCGTTATTATTTGAATGTTCATGGCATCATAGTGATATTCCTTTATTTATTTCTGATATTTTTAGTTTATCTTCTCTCTTTTCCTTAGCGTGGTTAGCAGCTTTTCAATTTTATTTATCTTTTCAAAGAACCAACTTCCAGTTTTATTGATATTACTCTACAGATTTCCAATATTCAATTTCATTGATTTCGATTGTGATTTATATATTTATTTTCTTCCACTTATGCTGAACTTAATTTTCTCTTATTTTTCTAGTCTCTGCAATTGAAAGTTTAATTTCAATCATTCTTCGCTCTAATGTATGTATTCAATGTTATAAATTTCCCTCTAAGCACTACTTTTTTTGCATCCCACACATTTTGATAAGAAGCATGTTCATCTTCATTTAGTTCAAAATGCTTTTAATTTTTTTGAGATATCTACTTTTATTATATGTTAATAAATATTGTATTTTTTCTACACATGCATTTTGCAGTTCCTAGCTATCTTTCAGTTATTGATATCTAGTTTAATTCTATTGTTAACTGGAAGCAGATAATGTTTGATTTATAGTCTGTTAAGTTTGTTAAGGAGGGGCTGGCATTGTGGCTGCATATAATGCTGGCATTCCATATCAGAGTAAAGATAGGATTCCCAGCTACCTACTTCCTGCGAATGCCTCTGAAAAGGCAGTAGATGATGTCCCAAGTACTTAAGCCTGTGCCACCCCTGTGGGAGAACACATTGGAGTTTCTGGCTCCAGGCTTTGACCTGGCCCAGATTTGGCTGTTATGTTGTGGCCACTTGGGGTGTGAACTGGTAGATGAAAGATTGATCCCTCTGTCTGTCTCTCTTTCTCCTTCTCTCTGACTCTGCTTTAGAACAGAAGGAAGGAGAAAAGGAGGGAAAGAGAGAGAGAGAGAGAGAGAGTAAGAGTGAGAGTGAATGAGAGAGGAAAAGATCTCAATATTTTGTTAAGGTGCTTTTTAATGGTCCAGAATGGATGTTACATGTGAGCTTGAGAAGAATGTGTACTCTGCTGACCTCGACTGAAGTGGTGTGTAAATATCAGTTATGAACAGTTGACTGTTGGTGCTGTTGAGTTCAGTTGTGTGCTTACTGATCTTTTCCTTGCATTTGTGATGGAGGCTTCTTGGACTCTTTAATTTGATAGTGGATTAATCTATCCTCACAGTTTATTGGTTTTTGCCATGTCTTTTGGGAAAATTGACCCCTTTATCAGTAAGTATTGCCCTTATGTATCCCTGATAACTCTCCTCTCTGAAACCGTTTCTGTCTGAAATTAATCTACGCCTGCTTTCTTTTTTTCTAATTTATTATTTTTTTTGACAGGCAGAGTGGACAGTGAGAGAGAGAGAGAGAGAGAGAGAGAGAAAGGTCTTCCTTTTTGCCGTTGGTTCACCCTCCAGTGGCTGCCGTGGCCGGCGCACTGCGGCCGGCACACTGCGCTGACCCGATGGCAGGAGCCAGGTACTTATCCTGGTCTCCCATGGAGTGCAGGGCCCAAGCGCTTGGGCCATCCTCCACTGCACTCCCTGGCCACAGCAGAGAGCTGGCCTGGAAGAGGGGCAACCGGGACAGGATCCGGCGACCAGACTGGGACTAGAACCCGGTGTGCCAGTGCTGCAAGGCAGAGGATTAGCCTAGTGAGCGCGCGCCGGCAGAAGAGGTTTTTAATTCTGGCTTCTTTCAGGTCATTTATTTTGCTTGGCATTCTCCGAGCTTCCTGGATCTGTGAGTTAGTGTCTGACACTAACTTGGGAGAAATTCTAAGTCAGTGTTGCTTTAAATATTTCTTCTGTGTTTCTCTCTGTGTTCTGGTACTCCCATTCCATGTGTGTTATGCCTTGTGTAGTTATCCCATATCAATGAATATTTTTCCCCTCATTTTTTATTCTCTGCTTTTCGTTTTTTGAGATTTCTAAGCTATTCTCAAGCTTAGAGTTCTTTTCGCAGCTGTGTCCACAGTCTACTAAGGAGCCATCAAAGCCATTTTTTACTCCTATTATAGGGTTTTGATCACTAGCATTTCTTTTGGTTCTTTCTAAGGATTTCTTTCTGCTTACGTTATCTATCTGTTCTTGCATGCTATCTACATTATGTAATAGATTGATTAACATACTAATCATACTTATGTCAAATTCCCAGGCTGATACAATATTCCTGCCCTGTCTGGTTTTCTATCCATTTCTTCTAGATTTTCCAGTTTCTTGGCATAAAACTGTTTGCAGTATTTCCTGATAATTCTTTTTCTTTCTTCTGTAGCAACTGTTGTGACATCTCCTTTTCATCTCTGTTTTATTAATTTGGGTCTCCCCTACTTTTTTGGTTAGTTGAACCAATGGTGTATGAATTTGTTTATTTCTTTAAAGAAACAGCTCTTCATTTCATTGGTCATTTGTATCTTTTCAGGGAATGGCATCAATTTTGTTTATTTCTTCTCTAATTTTCATTATTTCTCACTTCCTAATAATTTTGGGTTTTGTTCTTGTTTTTTAGGTCCTTGAGATGTACTATTAGATCATTTATTTTATGTCTTTCCAATTTCTTGATGTAGGCACTAACTGCTATAAACTTCCCTCTTTACTGATAGAGAGAAGATTTCTCTCTCTCTCTCTCTCTCCTGTCAATTTGCCTTTCGAATAAATAAATAAATATGGGTGCAAATCTGAAACACATAACTTGATTTCATGTCACTGTGGGAAGGATTAGACATGATCATGTGTAATGGAAAAACTCCAAATTGCACAAGTTTCAAAAATATTGGTGTTTATTTCTTTCTCAAAACAAGATCTGGAGATGGGCAGTCCCATTCTGATGTGACACCAATGCTCCATGAAATTTGTTAAATTTGGGCTCTTTTCAGCACAGTCTTGCACCATCTCTCATGTGGTCTTCAGCCTCACAGGGCAAGACAGCAATTGGTGCTTCAGCCATTACATCTGCCTCTACAAAGAAAAGGACAAGAGTAACATTTCTTTTATTTTAAACATGTTTTAAAATTAATTTTAATGAAATATTATATACACTATATATAGAAAATCTCCACACTATAAATGTTTTTGAAGTGAGCACACAGGTCAAGAAATAGAATATTAATGACATTTCATAAGCAGCCAGGGCATCATTTATTGTGACAATCTTTCCCCTCCCCTTGGTCGTAACTGCTGTCTATGACTTATGTCATTTGCCTATGACATAGTAAACATTTCTCTCCTTTTATTTATGTATCCTAAACATGAGAGTTTAGTTTTGTCAGTCTATGGATTTTATATTAACAGAATCATGTTATACACATTTTTATGACTTGCTAGTTTTTTAAAACTTGCTGATGATATTTACATTTTTGTGGATCTCTATATTTTATTCATTTTTAGTGTTGCACAGTATGTCATTTTAGGAATACAATACAATTTGTTCATTCTACTGTTCAGGGTATATTGATTGCTTTCAGTTTCTGTTTTGTTTGGTTTGGTTTTTGTGATTTTGAAGATGGATACTACAAGCATTTTTGTGAATGCCTCCTGGTTCATATGTTCACTTCTTGCTAGGCTTTACGTAGGAGTGGGAATGCTTCTATTATAGAATAAAGATATCTTCCATTTACTACACTGTATCACAAAGTTCACAGTCCCATTAGTAGTGTATAATGGATTCTGACATTTTATGTCTTTGCCAACATTTGATCTTGTCTAGCTTTTAAACTTTGGCAACATTGTTGGTATGTAGTGTTATTTCACTGTGGTATTAATTTTCATTTTTTCTTCAGCATTCTTAATGATGTTAGGCATTTTAAAATTGTTGTTGACCATTTTCATATTTTCTTGCATGAAATTTTATTCTAGTCTTTTTCTCTAGTATATGTGTTTTTCTGTCTTTTGTGATATATTTATCTTTATATCTTTGCAATGTATTAGTGGTTCTTTGTTGGTTATATTGCTGCAAATATTTTATTTATGTATTATCTTCTCACTATTTTAAAAATGTTATTTGATGAAATGAAGTCTTCATTTTTTTGTGGAAGAACTTAATAATGTCTTCCTTTATGGTTGGTGCTTTTGTGTTTTATTTGTAAAATTCACCTACACTACACGATCATGAAGAGATTTTCTTACATTCTTTTCTAAAAGTATACTTCTGTCTTATATATTTAAGCCTTTAATTAATCTGTTATTGATTTTTTATTTTGTGTGAGGCAAGGATTGAATTGAATTTTTAAAGTTCTGCTTTGCTCATTTTTAAAAAGTATTTATTTTGTTTATTTGAAAGGCAGAGTTAAGAGAGAGAGGGAGAGACAGAGAGAGAGGTCTTCCATCTGCTGGTTCACTCCTCAAATGGTTGCAATGGCCAGGGCTGAGCCAGGCCAAAGAGCTTCTTCAGGGTCTCCTTCATGGTGCTGGGGCCCAAGGACTTGAGCCATCCTCCCCTTCTTTCCCAAGTGCACTAGCAGAGAGCTGGATCTGAAGTGGGGCAGACGGGACTCGACCCTCAAACTGGTGCCCATGTGGGATGCCCGCATTGCAGGTGGTAGCTTAACCCACTACACCACAGTGCTGGCCCCTGAATTGAATTTTTTTAATTACAAATTTGAATTGTCTTGAGAGCATTTATTTAAAAATTTATCATTCAGTAAAAATGCCATTGGTTACCAGCAGTTGGAGGTGAAGAAAAAAAGATGGACAGAGTACAGGGGATATTTTAAGAAAATGAAACTGTTCTCTTTTTTTTTTTTTAAGATTAATTTTCTTAATTGAAAGGCAGAGTTACAGAGAGGCAAAAGCAGAAAGGGAGAGAGAGAGAAAAAGAGAGAGAGAGGTTTGTATCTGCTGGTTCATTCCCCAAATGGCTGCAATGGCTGGATCTGAGCCCATATGAAGCCAGGAGTCAGGAGCTTCTTCCAGGTCTCCCACATGAATGCGAGAGTCCAAGGACTTGGGCTATCTTCTACTGCTTTCCCAGGCCATAGCAGAGAGGTGGATTGGAAGTGGATCAGCTGAGACTCAAACTTGCAGATGGTGGCTTTACCTGCTACACCAAAATGCCAGTCCTGCAACTATTCTGTATAATACAATAATGATGGACACATGTTTTCATACATTTGTCAAAACACATAAAATGCATAATAAGAAGACTAAGCCAGGAAGAAGACTGTGAACTTAAACTAAAAATAATCTATTCAAATTATAATTTTAAGATGTAAATAATAGGAGAATCCTAGGGTAGAATGAAGTACTATTCAGGAAATTTAGGTACTTTCTACTCAATTTTTCTGTAAACTTGAAACTGCTAAAAAGGAAAAGTCTATTAATTTCTCTTCAATTCTTTTTGTTACTACTCTGAAGCCCCACTTCTGTCATAAATGATATATACATAAGGCTGTTTCTGCATATTTATTCTGTTCTGTTAATCTTTTGATCCATTCTTGTCAATAAATATTTTCTCGATTATTTTAGCTTTGTCATGTACTCAGCTGTTTGGTACTGAAAGTTTTTGTATTTATTTTGAAGAGTGTTTTGGTTAGTTTTGACCTTTTTATGTTCATATATATTTTTGGAAACACCTGAATCCACACACAAAGACGCATTCAGGTACGAATGGACACAAATGGTTCGGATTGGGATTCAGATTGCAATTGAACTTATAAAAAATTGGAGAGAATTTATAAATATAATATGTTCTATCTTCCTACTAATGAACAAAGTATATCTTTCCATTTATTTAAGTCTCTTATTTTTTTTCAATAAGGCTTTGTAATTTTCCCATAGATGTTTTATGTATCTTTTGTTGGGTTTCTTTTAAAAGCTTTATATTTGTTGATATACTTACAAATGGTATTGCTTTTAAGGTTTAGTTTTGTTTGGTTCTGTTGTATAAGCATAAAACTTATTTTGCATACCAACTTTCTGTTTGGGGAATATATTCAATTCTATTATTAACTGTTGTAGTTTAACTGAGATTTCTTTTGGGTTTTCTAAAAACCTCCTTATATCATCTATAAATAATGGCAATTGTGTTCCTTTTTATTTCCCAATCCATTTCCCTTTAAAATATTTTTATTGCTTTGCCTTTAAGTACGCTCAAGGGGCTTCCATAACCTTGGAAACTCATAACTGGTGCATAGGGAGATTACTGATGCCATAAACAGGAGTGTCAATTGGTAAAGTCAACAACAGGAGTCACTGTGCACTTACTCCTCATGTAGGATCTCTGTCCTTAACGTGCTGTACACTGAGGCTTAATGCTATAACGAGTACTCAAACAGTATATTTCACTTTGTGTTTCTATGGGGGTGCAAACGACTGAAATCTTTACTTAATGTACACTAAACTGATCTTCTGTAAAAAAAAAAAAAAAGAAAGAAAGAAATTATCAATTCCCAACTTGACTCTCACTGGGATTAAACATGACAATAGGTCAGATCTGATTTCATCATCATTTAAAAAAAATCATCTATTATTTTTCACTTTATGTTTCTGTGTGGGAGCAAACTGTTGAAATACTTACTTAAGGTATACTAAGCTGATCTTCTGTATATTAAGATAATCGAAAATGAATCTTGATGTGAATGGAAGGGGAGAGGGAGTGGGAAAGGGGAGGGTTGTGGGTGGGAGGGACGGTATTGGGGGGGGAAGCCATTGTAACACATGAGTCGTACTTTGGAAATTTATATTCATTAAATAAAAGATAAAAAAGGCAAAAAAAATAATAAATATTAATGTGAATATAAAAAAAAAAAAGTATGCAGTAGGCCTTTCAATGCAATGTTGAGTACAAGTGGTGATAAACTGCATTTTTTTCTTTTCTGATCTGAAGGATGAAGATGAAAAATGTTTACCATTAAAGGGCAAGTGTTTAGCCTAGCTGTTAAAATGGCAGTTAAGACTCCTGTGTCCCACATGAGAACCCTGGATTTGACTCTCAGATCTAGCTCCTGATTCAAGCTTCCTCCTAAAGCAAACCCTGGGAGGCAGTGAGGATGGCTCAAGTAATAGAGTTCCTGCCAACTGTGTGGGACCTCGGATAGTGTTCCCGGCTCTTAGGCTTTAGCCAGCATGGGCATTTGGGGAATAAACCAGCAGTAATTTTCTAAGGAACAGAACAAATGTATTGCATTCTATGGGTCCCAAATTCTGAGATCTGGAGCTCCCTGATGATCTTGTTCTCAAATCCAGAGACCTATTTCAGAGAAGGTGGTGCCTGAGCTGCAGAATCCCTTTAATCCTGGACAGTGGTATCTTGGAAAGCAGGAAGCTCTTCTTCCTCGGGCTCTCTTCTTCCTTGCTCTGACTCTCATGTGTCTAGACCTCTCTTGTATTTTTAACTGAATTTGAATGTCATAGCTTAGCCATTTTTGTGTTCCTGTGTTACTCAGAAAAAAAGACATTTTTCAATAAATGGCTAATGGAATTGAATTTTAATAAAGGTAGTTACAGTTTAAATTTTAATAAAGGTAACTGCAGTGCCTCTCTTAAAAGCTAAGTGCTTATTCTCTTTTGGCCCTTTGCCCTTCAATGTTAGTAAAACAGAATCACTGGGTTTTGAAAAAAAAATCTTGAACTTAGAATCGGGAAATGATGCAGCCTGTGCCAAGGGCAGAGACAAACTATCTGGCTTCAGAGGCCTTGGAACCTTTAGATTTGGCTTTTTATCACAGGCCTCATGTCACCTGAGCTTACCTGGACTGAGCAGGTGCATTAGTGCATGATGATCTATCTTTATAGAAAATGACATTGAAACAAAATTTCTAAATATTTCATGAAATTAAGAAGTAGAAATGGATCCACAGGCCCAGAGTCAAAGCAACTGTTAATGAAACTTTTCTTTATCTCACTTATAATACTGTGCCTTAGTTTTAATGATTTAAGAAAAAAAAAGAACACATTTTTATGTATTTGTGAATTAGAGGTCTTCACATTTTACCTCTGAAACTGTTCCTTCCCTAGCTAAACTGTCTTTTGTTCATGTTTGCACCTGTGATAATTTTTTGTATGGTGTTTGTAGATCCATTGGCAGATATTTTCATGTGTGTGTGTGTGTATGAATGTTTGTGTATTGTTTTATCCTGGATTGTTTAGTTTTTGTGTAAACTGCCAAGCAGGTTCTACATCAATGTACTGTTTTTCCACTCATTGCTAAGAAAACCTGAACTGATTATTATTTTCCTTGTCTTGTGGATTCCAAAGCCAACATCGATTTTATTTTCTATGATTTAGGTATTCATGCAGTCAACAAGCCAATGCAGGTCCACCTGTGCATGCACCAGTGAATAGGAGATTCTTTAGGGCAGGCCTCTGAACTCTTAAGACCTTTCTTCTGAGTCTGTAGCCAGTGAGCTTGGGATATTCACGCAGATGGGAGTAGGAGACTATCTTATATCATATACATTGACTTCAAGCATCTTTAGAATTCAGGTATATTTTCTTTCAACAGCTCACTATTAACTTTGTACCTTACATGTGTCTTCTTTCTAATAATACAATTAAATCTTACTTTTTTTTCTATCAGATACTACTTTGATATTTATAACATCATTTACAGGCCATACAAAATGATCAACTTATAAATTAGTCTGCTAGAGATTTATTGAATTTCCTTTTTTAAAATACAAGGATTTATTTACTTCTATTTGAAAAGAAGAGTTACAGAGAGAGAGAGGAAGAAAGAGAGAGAGAGAGATCTTCCATCCTCTGGTTCACTCCCCAAATGGCTGCAACATCTGGGGCTGGTCTGACAAAGCCAGGAGCCAGGAACTCCATCCATGTCCTTCACGTGGGTGGCAGGGGAATAAATATTGGGACCATTTTCTGCTGTTTTCCTAGATACTTTGGCAGGGAGCTGGACTGGAAGTGGAGCAGCCAGAACTAAAACTGGTACTTATATGGGATGCCAACATTGAAAACAGTAGCTTAACCTGCTGCACCACAATGCCAGCCCTAGATTTACTGAGTTTTTACTTCTACCTGCTGTCTCTTGGCAGGGACAGACAAAATGATTACACAGGCCTTGTACAGCCTGTGGGCTGGATGCTTCCCACACTTATACCCATGAACTCTGGTCATCTTCTAAATGCCTGGCATGACGCTGGATCCTTCATATAAAATGGTCAATAGAATAAATAATAAATGGAACAATAGAGCCTCTGTCCTTGCTGAAATTATCATCTTTATTAGTTTAGATTACCATAAATTATTTTGCTTATGAGAGCCTCTGCAGAAAAAAGTTTAATTTGTTACATTTATAAAGGGAAATCAATATATTTGAAATGTATGATTAGTAGCCTTGAAAGACTCTTATGTTAAGATGAAATCAGTTAAGCTATAGTCCCATGATGAAATTCATACTCCTGGAAGGAGCATACAAGGTATCTCGGGCTGCTCACTTCAGGCGTGGCCAAGCCCCAGGAGCATTGTTCTTTGCAGTATTTCCTTCAATAATGAAGATGTCAAGAAAACAGTGAATAAAAAAGGAAAGGAGGCATAGAAATAAAGATAAATTATACAAAGCATTAGAAATAGACAAAAGGGAAGGAAAAAGACAAGTTAGAAGAAAAGAGGAGAGGGAAAGAAAGGAAGAAAAGAGAGAAAGAGGGAGGCGTTTGGGAATAAAAAAGAATTCAGAATGGTCAGTGGTTTCTGAGACACAAGGAGGAAAATAGCCACAAAAATAGTTTTTTTCTAAAAGTGAAACAAACCACACAGCCACCCCCTGCTCTTTCCCCAACCTTATTTGTTCAGGGCATTTTCCAAGGCTGCAGAGGTTGCATTGCCCAGGCAACTTGCCTGTCTTTTCTCCAGAGAATCTTACTGTAGGCTTCTACCCTTCACGTTACCAAACTCTAGGAATTCTGAATATGAATTTCATGAGAAATGTAGTTCTGAACTAGTTCTGAAGTAAATCTAGTTAGTTACAATAAAACTGCCTTTTAAATCATGGTTTAATTAAAATCATCTGCTTATTTATTTAAATAGTTGTTCTCCAAACTCCTTCTACGAGGTGAGATACAACAAGGAAAGGCACAAAGAAAGACTAAACACATTTTAATGAATTCTTCTATGTTAGTCATTAGAATTACTGGAGTCCTTACACTGAAATCCTGAATGTGATCTCTAAGGACATTGTTGTATGTGCCTTACATGAGGCCCGATGTCTTCGTGTTTTGTTTCTGAGTGATTTGTGATCAGAAACGCATTGGATGAAGAAAATGTGTCATGCATGGCCCCCAAAAGTGACCCATTCTTGTTGCACGTGGTGTATTCCTCCCACAGAAATTGGGTATGATCAGCCTTTATCCTGACTGTTGATGTACAATTTAATACTTTATCCCTTTTAGTGTTTTTTTTTTGTTCTACTTAGTACTATTGGTTGAATTCTGTAATTAACACACAATTATTCTTAGGTGTTTAAATTTAACTGAAAAGTGATCTCTGTTCAATATAAGAGTGGGAATAAGAGAGGGAGTAGATGTACAATTTGGGACATGCTCAATCGGACTTGACCCAAATGGTGGAGTTAGAAATGTGGCAGGAGATTACAATAAAATCCCATCAAGGTTGCATATACCAATGCCATCTCACTAGTCCAAGTGATCAACTTCAGTTCACAATTGATCACACTGATAGGTCTAAGAGTCAAAGGGATCACACAAACAAGGCTAGTGCCTGCTAATACTAACTGATAGAATCAAAAAGGGAGAGAACGATCCAACATGGGAAGCAGGATACACAGCAGACTCATAGAATGGCAGATGTCCTAAACAGCACTCTGGCCTCAGAATCAGCCCTTAAGGCATTCAGATCTGGCTGAAAAGCCCATGAGAGTATTTTAGGCATGGAAAGCCAAGACACTCTGGAAAAACAAACAAACAAACAAACACACACACCTAAATGAAAGATCTCTGCAAGTGAGATCCCAGTAGAAAGAACAGGCCATCAAAGAAGGAGGTACCTTTCTCTGAAGGGAGGAGAGAACTTCCACTTTGACTATGACCTTGTCAAAATAAGATCAGAGTTGCCGAACTCAAAAGGCTTCCATAGCCTTGGCAACTCGACTAGAGCCTAGGGGGATTACTGACGCCTTAAACAATAGTGTCAATTTGTTAAGTCAACAACAGGAGTCACTGTGCACTTACTCCCCATGTAGGATCTCTGTCCTTAATGTGTTGTACAATGTGAATTACTGCTATAACTAGTACTCAAACAGTATTTTACACTTTATGTTCTATGTGGGTGCAAACTGATGAAATCTTTACTTAGTATATACTAAATTGATCTTCTGTATATAAAGATAATTGGAAATGAATCTTGATGTGAATCAGATGGGAAAGGGAGCAAGAGATGGGAGGGTTACGGGTGGGAGGGAAGTTATGAGGGGGGAAGCCATTGTAATCCATAAACTGTAGCCTGGAAATTTATATTTACTAAATAAAAGTTAAAAAAAAAAAGGAATAGGGTATGGTGTATAATGTCCGTCACATTACTCAATGTCTTTCATATATAAAATGGAAAGACTAACATTTACCTTTTGGGGTCATCAGGATGAGAGAAACCACATACAAAATGCTTGTTCTATGGAATGCAGGAGACAAATGCCAGACTTTTGTTAGGATGATTTTCCTGTGTGCTTCTGTTTCTTGACCTTCTCATTCTGGCTTTTCTGTTTCTGTTGAGCTGCTGTGGCCTTGAAATTATATCAGCAAGTGTATTGGACAAATATACTAAAGAGGCATGCTAGCTGAGAGGCTGTCGTAATGGTAAATTGCATAAGCTTTACTTGGACTGCTGTTTCTCCTGATACCCAACTGAGTACAGCAACCTGTAAGTGATCTGTGCCTCAGTAACACAGTGTAATACCTTCAGTAAACCACTAGGAAGGTTTCAGACTCAAGTGTGAGTCATCTTGCTTTGGTGCGAATATGCTGAAATCTTCCACACTGGGCAATCATCCATTTTCCTATCTGAATAAAGCATTGTTGAAGAGAGATGATGTCTCCCTCAAGAGTAACTTGCTTCCACTTGAATAACAGTTTTAGGCTGAACTGAAGCTTAGACCCTCTCATGTCTCTTTTTCAAAAAGAGATTATTTATTTATTTGAAAGTCAGAGTTACAGAGAGAAAGACAGAGAGAGATTGATTTTCCATTAGATCTGGGTTCTGATCGGCCAGGCTGAAGCCAGAAGCCAGAATCCAGCTCCATCTAGGTTTTCCATGTGAGTTCAGGGGCCCCAGCACTTTGGCCATCTTCTGCTGTTTTCCCAGGCTATTTGCAGAGAGCTGGATTGGAAATGGAGCCACTGGGATGGGTGCCCATATGGGATGCCGGCATCACAAGTTGCAGCTTTACCCTCTGCTCCACAGTGCTGGCCCCCTCTCATGTCTCTTAAGTGAACATTTTCACAAAATGTCAATTGTATTTTGCAGGGAGATGGGTGACCTTTGATTTGGATCCTGGCTGCCACTAACCTATCTATTTCAAACAATGTGGGTAAATAAATACAGATATTATTTACTATAAATAGTATTTATTCAATTTTATATGGATTATTTTATGATTTCTTTCTTTTTCAGCAGAGAATAAAATGGGGATACCAAATTCACATATAAAACATGTACAAAACACTGAATTCCATTCTCTCTGCATTTGTGCTGGGGCTTCCTAGACTCTCCTAAAATCCGAGCATCTCTGAGACCCATCCTTCTGGAATCATCCATGCGTGGCACCTCTCTGGCTTATTATTCCCAGCGTGACTCTTAATTCACAACTTTTCTATACATCTTTCACATCAAAATTTACTTGCATTGTATCCCTTTTTATGTTTATAATCTTGAAGATGGAAAGGGTAACTGCCCAACAAAATTAGGTGTTCCTAATATAATAGTAGTTCTCACTCTTGGTTTCACTCATCCTTTCTATCCACTGTTAAAAACTACAAATAACTTTTGTTTAAATGTATTAAAGTTAACAATAGTCACTTTATTAGAAATTAAAACCTAGTCCTATTGCATGTTAAGATAAATAACACTTTTAGGAGAAATAACTGTTTTCCAAAAATTTGAAGAGATGTGACACTGGAATGTCCTGTTAATAAAAGACAGCTGGATGCTCATATCTGCTTCTGCATTCAAGCTGTTGTAATATTGCATTCAAATAGTCCCCTGGAAAACCCCACTGACACTCATCACTCTTGAGGGAAAGCAAAGCCAAATTATTAACAATATTTGTTTTAGTTTTTTTTTTTTTTTTTTTTTTTTTTTTTTTTTTTTTTTGCTGTTTCTTTAACAGATCACCACAAACCTTGTGGCTTAAAACAAAACAAGTTTATAATCCTTTCTTTAGACACCCAACCTCCTGTAAAATATTTCAGAAAATTTTGGGTTCCCCAGACCCCACTTTCAGAACTACTGTTATATCCTTCATAGATAGCAGGTGTTTGACAAGGTTTTTCAAAAGTCAGCCTTTTTTTAGGAAAACAAAAAGTGGGTGGATTGGGGTATGCATGGAGCGATTAAAACACCTACTACCTGAGTTTGAGTCCTGGCTCTGGATCCTGATTCCAGCTTCCTGCTAATGCAGGAACTCGGAGCAACAGGTGATGGTTCAAGTAATCAGGTTTCTGTCACCCAGGTGGGAGACAAAGATGAAGTTCCTGGTCCCCAGATTTGTCCCTGGCCATGCCTTGGACATTGTAGGCATTTGGAGAATGAAATAGCAGATGGGATCTGTCTCTCTCTGCCTCTTAAATAAATTTGAAAAACAAGAAAATACCCTATTTTTAAAAAGTGGATATAATTTAAAAGTTCCTTTTGTATTCTGTCTTCCTAGAACTCCCACCCAGTTTCTTTCTTCCTTTCGTTGGAGCTATAAAGCATAGATGTAATTCTCTTATAATGTTAGCAGCTGTTTACCTATGTAAAAAGTTCTATCATGCTCCGCATGGCTTTTCTCTTCTCCACATTAAATGTGGACATATTCTTAGGAGAAAAGTTATGATGATGGTAGTGGCATCAGTAATGATTGACCAAACTCTACCTACGCTTCATGGCACTGCCTGAAAGTCTAATCATTCACAGACCTCTTCAGGGGACTCTGATGGGAAATTATCCTTGTATCCTCTGATCTCCCATTGCACCTCATTAGAAAAGTCATTTATGGGTCCTTCAGTAAGATAAGATCAAATATTTCTTGACAGCAAGGTCTTTCACTTATTATCTCATAGCGAGGAAACCCACTAAATGGGTTAAAGAATAACAGAATTGGAGTACGTGTCCCAGCTGGCACCCACGTTCACTCTTGGCCTCAGGAGCACAGGGCTTGTTTGGAGATTTGATTCATGATGCCTGAGATCAGAGGTTTCTACCTGCAGGGAACTCACCCCAAGAGAAGGCAGAATAGGGACACAGCTTGATGTGAGAAGTACATTGCAAGTAGGGCGAAATACTGAGCACCACATGATGTCTGGCACTGGAAGAACTGGATATGGAAGCAGAAGTCCATGTAAGAATAGGGACTAGTGCAGTCCCACACTGGGGTCCATTTTCTAGCAAGTACCTCCATGATGGTGAGATTCTTCCTTCTGTGGAGAACAGTGCACAGCTTCTCTAAGGAAATAGCAGTTACTCCATCACATTAGAACCTGCTTGAGGCTTCTGCTCAGTTGGAGTTTAGCTCTCACTGCTGCGCAATGGTGGCTTTAGTAGGGACAGGTGGCCAACTCTTTTCTTCAAGAACGAATGCAGTTTTAAAAAAATAATGTGAATGAGAAAGAGGAGAGAAACAGAGCAGCAGTAGATTCCTAACTCTCATATGGAAGAGGTCTCCTCGTGAACTAAGATGGGAGGCAGGAGCTGAGGTGGCCAAAACAGAAGCCTAAAACTCGGCAAAGCACCTCTGTTCAAAAGAGGAGGATAGAGGACACTTAGCAGGTTCTGAGTAACAGGTCAGGGACTATCTTTTATCTGGGAAAACAAAGTCTGAACAGAAAGACTGGAGCTTCGAATGAGATATGGAGGCACCAGAATGATGGCTACAGCAGAGCCAAGGGAAGAGAAGTTCTGTCTTAGCTCTGTTTTTTAGCCCCCAGGATGATGTGGCCCAAAAATGTTTCAGCAACAATTGGGCATCTGAACTTGACTTCCTCATAGTCCTGCTTCCCAGAGAGAGATCACTGCCCTCCGACCTCCCACTCATGTTCGCTGCCATAGCAGTTTCTGGAATGTCAGGATCCTCCCCAGCTCATGAAATCTAGCATTTTGCATTGGGCTAATACTTAACTTCTGAAAACACTGGAGTCAGCTTACTGGAATCAGTGCTTTTTTTCTTGAAATCAAATCTTTTTACTGTTAACAACTTATGTTCAATTTAGAAATATTAGCTTCAAACTAATTAGAAACATACATAGTGTGAAAAAGCAAATAAATACTGTATCTCATACCTTGTTCATTAATGAAATCAAATGAGCTTGCTAATCTTAGTATTCTGATGGTTTAAGTGAATATTTAGGTACTTTAAAAAGTTCCTGGAGAATGGAATTGCAAAAATAATTTGTTTTGGTACAGATCATTTTTGAATATCATATTTACTTTTTTCATACCACATAACATTTACCATTAATTTTCTGAAGACCCCTCATATAAGGCAACAATTGTCACAGGGTCACAAAAGTTACGTAATCAAATTTCCACCCAAAAATTATATAAAACTCATTTTGATCCAGGGTTAGAAAAACCATAAAAACACAAATGCTTCTCTGCACCAAATGAGAACAACTTTGGTCGAGCTTTCCTACCTTCCGTATTTCGACATTGGTGACCTTGAGTCTCTGCCACTTACTGTGTGCTTACTGTGGCTAGTACTGAGGTGCCCTTGTCCACACTGCCCTTTGCTCTGGTATAGCTCCAGATGGCCTCTGTATTTGACTGTGGTCACAGGGTCATTTACTGTCCTACTCATTCTGACACCAGAATCCTGTGGGTCTCTGACTCATTTCCTGCCAGTCTTTTGGTTGCTTGACCACACTGCAGTAGGTCAATCTGCTAACACTTCTTTCTCCACCATTGGTACTCTACCACCCAGGTGCTATAATGGACTTGAGGCTCTACTCCAAGGCTTGCACTCTCCCAGACTCGAAACAAATCAAAAGTTCTCTCCACTATGAGCTTTACTATAATCCCATCTAGGTATCTGTGATGGTCATGAAAGCGTGCCTGCCACATCTCTGACTGTGGGGTGTGTACTGACTGATATCCCCAGCTTCCCTGTTCAGAAATGGATCCCTGTGCTTGAGTGAGGCCACACTTGCCAGGAACTTCTCCCAGTCCATGCAGGAATATTAAGGTCAGGGAACAACTATATCGGAGACACAAGGACCATCTGATGGTGGCTTTGGATCAAGGACTCCCTATAAACTTTGCCAAAATCTTCTTAGTATAGTTACTGTGGTTTGTATTTTCTTTCCTCCCTCCTTTTCACCTCTGCATCTCTCTCCTCCCCCTTCCCCTCCTTCTCCCCCTCCCCTCCCCCTCTCCCCTTTCCTTCCCATCCCAGGATTCAGAGGTTCTTCATTGTCTGACAGCTCTTCCAGCTTCCTTCCCATTTTCCCTTACCAGTGTTACCCCCAGTTAATCTTTTTCACATTCAAATCCACCTTGGGATCTGTTTCCTAGAAGATGTAGACCAAGACAGTTTAGAAAAACTAAAAATTTAATCCTCCCTTCTAATTTCTTGAGGAAACCCAAATCTTATCCACATCTCTTACAATTCCTCATTCATGTTTTTTAGTTGAACTTCCCTTTTGGGGAGACAATGGCTAACATAATCATTGTATAAACACAATTTTATTGTTTATTTCTGAAATTCTATAATCTTACTTTTAGCATTCTTCTTGCTTTGAAAAGTCAGGTTTTTTGAATTCCTAAAAGCAAAAATCCCAAACCAAACACATCAAGCCAAAAAAAAAAAAAAAAAAAAAAAAAAACAACCAACCAAACAAACAAAAAAACAACCTCTTCTTCCCACAAAGTCTGGTTCTTAACTTTTATTTCCATACCAAGTGTACCAAGTGTTCCACAACAGTCCATTCAGAAATTCAGACTGTCCTTTGTTTTCAGATGTATTTACCCTCTATTTGTGGGTAGTGCAAAGAAAAGTTAGTGATAATTAAATGGTTGGAGAATATGAAATCATTGTGAGAGAAGAACAGAACTTGTAAGCAGTAGAAAACAACATGTCATTTAGAATAAAATCACTAAAGTGCCGTTAAGTATCATGTGGCATGAAAAGATTCTTATTTTCATCTTGAATCCTCCCTTTCCCATAGTTTAGTACCCATTGAGTAGGGTGGTTAGAGTTCTGTCCTAGGTATAACTCACTTACAGGACAAGATTGCATCTATTTCTCCACTTCACATCTACTTCTTTTGGAACATCAGTGAGTATTTTAAAGCTTCTGATGCACCATGAACTACCACAATCCCTACACAAGATTGGAACAAGTCAGCTTGAGGCCAAGACTTTAATCCTGGGAGACAAATGGTGTGTGCATACAGAGAGGGGCCACATTTTTTTGGAAGAGTGGATTTATTAATATTTAGCTACAGACCTTTCTCTCTGTCTCTCTCTCTCACTATCCACTCTGCCTGTCAAAAAAAAAAAAAAAAAAAAAAAAAAAAAGGGCCGGCGGCACGGCTCAATAGGTTAATCCTCCACCTAGTGGCGCCGGCGCACCAGGTTCTAGTCCCAGTCGGGGTGCCAGATTCTGTCCCGGTTGCCCCTCTTCCAGGCCAGCTCTCTGCTGTGGCCCGGGAAGGCAGTGGAGGATGGCCCAAGTGCTTGGGCCCTGCACCCCATGGGAGACCAGGAGAAGCACCTGGCTTCTGCCTTCGGATCAGCGCGGTGCACTGGCTGCAGTGCGCCAGCCGTGGCGGCCATTGGAGGGTGAACCAACGGCAAAAGGAAGACCTTTCTCTCTGTCTCTCTCACTATCCACTCTGCCTGTCCAAAAAAAAATATTTAGCTACAGAGTGTACTGCAGCATGCAGTATACAGAGCTGGAGGCCACAGAGTTTACAGCATAAACTATATAAAGCCTGGGAAAAGTTCTTGATTAAAAGACTATTTACTGATGACAGGAGGTGATGGTTTCCATCTGAGTTGGGAGAAGGAATTTATCAGGGAAAACAATGGAGTTCTCTAAGTGCCAGTGTCAGTTTCTTTTCCCTGCTCCTATTTTCTCTAGGGGTTGACATACAGGTGTGTTAGTGGAGGGGGACAGGGCAGGAGGGCTGGGTGGATGGAGTTAATGTAGAAATCTCTGGATGTTTGAATCTCTAAAAAGCTGATGTGTGGCTGGCGCCGCGGCTCACTAGGCTAATCCTCCGCCTTGCGGCGCCGGCACACCGGTTCTAGTCCCAGTCTGGGTACCAGATTCTGTCCCGGTTGCCCCTCTTCCAGACCAGCTCTCTGCTGTGGCCAGGGAGTGCAGTGGAGGATGGCCCAAGTCCTTGGGCCCTGCACCCCATGGGAGACCAGGATAAGTACCTGACTCCTGCCATTGGGAGGGTGAACCAACGGCAAAGGAAGACCTTTCTCTCTGCCTCTCTCTCTCACTGTCCACTCTGCCTGTCAAAAAATTTAAAAAAAAAAAAGCTGATGTGTCTTGTGTCCTATTTAATATATGAAATTGTAGCAGATAAAGTTATTTTCTTAAGCATGTCCCTCTCTGTGTCCTATTTAAAAAAATGAAGAAACTCTGAAAAGAGTTAAAGGTAACATCACTAATATATGCAAATAAGACAAGTTTTTGTTGTGGGATCCTTCCTGAGCCCTGTGGCATTGTTGGGTGTTTAGTAGCCTCCTTGGTCTCTATGAGATGCCAGTAGAACATCTCCCCCAAGCTGTGACAAGCAAACATGTCTCCAGATATTGTCGAATGTCCTCTGGGGTGGTGAAATCATCCCAGGTAAGTACCACTGCCCTTATAGAAAATAGAGTTGGTTAGATAACCTCCTTAAGTGCTACGGTGACCAATGTATCACAAAAAGAGAACACACTGAGAATATAGAATCGCACTGACGGGTATGCTATGCTGAGGAGGTGGGTACACATCAAGCTCCTCCACCATCATTTTGCTGCAGGCTGAGACTTTACTCAGTATTAATTTTTATCAGGATTTCTAGAAACAAGATATTAAATCTAAGGAATGACTTCACCTCCTGAGGAGCCCATCCAAATTATAGAAAGGAGAATTTTTCCCAAATAAGAGAATATTGATACAGCAGCACACGAGTCTAGTGGCCCAGATGGATCAGGTTTTGGAGAAGGCAGTGAGAAAACAGGTTTCACTTGTGTGCTCATTAGTGGGCTGGAGGCTGAAAAACACTGTAATAGTCCCACAGCAAAACCTGCAGCCAGATTAGCGAGCAGCTGAGCCCTAGACACACACAAAAGTGCATGAGACAGAACATAATACATTGAAATTTATTTGGCAAAATCTTACCTAATGCATTTGAAAAAATACATCCTACAGATATTCTGATGAGAAAATAGACCTGGTGAGTAATATAGCTAAAAAACTCACAAGCATGCACACATAATGAATTCTGCAATCTGAAAACAAATTAAAAAGGCAAAAACATCTTGAATTGTGGGAGTCCTGAAAAAAGCAATATCTTCATTTGCTGTGCTCCCAAGACTCTGGGTGGTAAATACATCCAGGTGAGGTCATACCTGGGTTTTTTTTTTTGTTTACTTTGGCTTATTCCAAGTCCAGATAGCTGTAAATTATTTGGCAAGCATACGAGAGTGAGCAATGCTGAAGGTGGGAGAGGGGGTGGTTGAAGAAGCAAGAAGGAAGAGAGAACATTATCAGCATGTTTCCCAAGTGCCAAGAATGAACATCATACCCATTGTTAGAGATTGATTTATGGTGGAATCATTAAAAGTGACTCATGCTGTAGCAAGTGGGGTGGCCCTTAGCAATGCACTACAATAATCTACAACAGATCTACTCTGAAAGTACTCTTATTAACACAACTTTGTAAGAGATGCTGCTTATCTTATTTTATCTATTTTATATATTAACCAGAATTAATCATAATAGATTGGGTTCAAACATCTCCAACTTTGCATGTGTGTATACATATGTATCATGTGTGTGTGTGTGTGTGTGTGTGTGTAAGTATGTTTTGATGATACTATTTTTTTTGTGGAAATACAACTAGAAATTTTCTAACACCTCTAAATTTTCCTTGACAAAATTAGACTCATTATACATGGTTTTGTTTTTCTGGTCATCCTTTCAAAAATATGTATGTTTTCTATAATTGAGGGTTATTGCTATAAACTGAAATGATTCAATTACACTAACCTTTGGTATTTGCTTATCACTCTGACATTGTCAAAGTAATTTAAAAACTTAATT